>NC_089584.1:147281001-147581001 GCF_019320115.1 Miscanthus floridulus
GTGATGTCCCTTTGTTTCCTCATCATTTCTGCACGTATTTTCATTTATTAAGCCCAATGTTTCCTACTAAAATCGAGGTTAGGGCGGCATCTCCAGGAACGCAAAAAGGTCTGAGACACACAGGCAGCTTGGGCAGCATCTTGAATTGGCATTAAGGAATGTATTGACACCAGATATCCTGCATGCAAATGTGTGGGAGAAAAATCAACAGTGGAATTGAAAAGGCAAACAGTAACGTTATTTCTATAAAAAAACAATAGAACTGTACAGAGTCACCTGATTGCAAAAGTAAATGAATTACAGAGATGTGAGAGTTGGAATGTAATTGTGAAAAGTTTATTGAGCACTATATACAGAGTTTCCACCTGAAAAGAGTTTATAGGTGGATTTACAAGATGCCAATATATGGTTCAGTGCAGATAAATATGAAATCTGTTATTTGCATGTCTCAGGCAGATTCTGCATATTTTGTGTCAACCAAAATGCAGGGAATGACGTTTTATTGAACACTAGTATGCTATAAATGAGTCAATGTAGCAAAGTAAAGACATAAACATATAATTCCTGGATAGGTAATAAATATAAAGGAAGGAAGGGTCTGGTGCAAGCGGTAGAGTCTTACCGCCTGTGACCAGAAGGTCCCGGGTTCGAGTCGTGGTCTCCTCGCATTGCACAGGCGAGGGCAAGGCTTGCCAGTGACACTCTTCCCCAGACCCTGCACAGAGCGGGAGCTCTCTGCACTTGGTACGCCCTTTTTTATAGGTAATAAATATAAAGCATCTGAATATATTAACGGTCAGAAAACACACAAAACATAATCCAACAGCTTTTTGAGGTGGTTTGGCCATGTCCAAAGGAGACCTCCAGAGGCACCAGTGCATTGTGGAGTCCTAAGCCAAGCTAATAATATGAGGAGAGGTAGAGGAAGACCGAAATTGACCTGGGGGGAGGCAATAAAAATATTTAAAAGCTTGGGATATACCTAGAGATCTATGTTTGAATCGGAGTACTTGAAAAGCAGCTATTGAAGTGCCTGAACCGTGACTTGGGGCTCTTAGTGGGTTTCAACTCTAGCCTACCCCAACTTGCTTGGGACTGAAAGACTATGTTGTTGTTGTTGTTTGGAAGCTACAGGGCTAGATATGTAATACAAAAAATAACCTTATATTTACTAAGATGAGGAGGTTAAGCTCAAACGGACCACAACGGAGACCTACAAAGACAAGTGATTCACAAGTATTATTGCAAACAGAACGTAAACATTTAATTAGATCGTTTGTTCTAAGCTTAAGAGTATGCAAATATTGAGTAAAATGCTAGTGCATCAACTCAGAAAGTGCATTTCTAGGTCAATAAATTTTTTAAGTTTGTTCACAGAAGGTCCAAATCAGCCATGCCACATCCTAGAAGCTGACATGGCATGTTGGGCATGACGTACGTCGCAGAGGCCTTTTGGTTTCTGATTAGTTCTGCTGATTCGATTCCTTGCCAAGATTTGGTTCTTGGTGGAGATTTTGTCTATGGAGCGAGTGGTGAAGATCAAATCTTGGAGGGGAGCTTGTTTTGATTGGGTGCATGGATTTTGCCGAGATCCTACTCCAACCTCCCGGACGAGGACAGCCTCCTGATGTTGGTCAAGGACAGCCTCGACGACGTGCCCCTGACGGACCACAACGAGAGGGCTTCTGCGGCTTTCCCACCCTCCTGCCCACCGCACCCAGCCGCCTCCGCCCATCGCGTTGTGGACGATTTTGATAGAAATTGTTTGTCTTACGGATGATTTTTTGAGATCGTCGGACAACCACAACAAGCAGCGGCGACTCAGTCAAGGGCAGGGTGCTTGGCGAGCTAGGCCGCCATCAGCAACAGTGGCGCTCTAGATAGGGCAGAAGCGGCGCAACTCTACCCTACCGACCAGCGGCAGCTAGGCCAAGGAAGATGAGAGAGGGGGGAAGGGGTGAGGCTAACATGTGGGTCCCACATGTTAGGATCCACGTTGCTACACAATCAGCATGTCATGTCAGCTCCTAGGATGTGGTGTGGCTGATTTAGACCTTCGATGAACGATTAAAAAGTTTATGGACCTAGAAATGCACTTTTGGAGTTGATGAAACTAACCGTGTGTTTGGTTCAGGGACTAAGTGGGATGGGACGATTCCCTCCCTATTTGAGAGAAGGGACCGTCCCAGTTCTTGTTTGGTTGAAATGGATGGATGGTCCCTGTTTATTTTGTTTGGTTGGAGGTATGAAGAGGGATAGGATGGACGTTGTTTGCAGCACCGATAGTCACATTGATAGGTGGGCCCACATGTTTTCCGTGGCATACTCTCTACTTTTATCCTTATTTTTTTTCTTTCTATTTGTTTTTACTCTGCCTTATCATTTTCCAGGTAGAGGCAGACGGATCCACTGTCGCAAACTCACGAGGAAGGAGGCTCGCGGCGAGGAGGGAGATCCGCTGCGAGGGAAAGGGCATCAACCCGCCGCTGCTCCCTCACACTACTGGCGAGGAAGGGCCGTCAATTCTCCCGCGCGCGGCTCGAGGAATGGCCGCTGGTGCTACCCCATGCAGCTCGCGAGGAAGGACGATTGGAGCCTGTGCGTCGATCTCACGGCGGAAGGATGGACGTAAGTCATGTGTCGAGTTCACAGGGAGGCCGCTCCCATCCGCCATGACCGCCACCTGCAGAGGTTCGTTAGCTCCCATCCGCGCGTAAGGCTGGATGAAAAACTCGAAGCTCGTTAGCTCGCTCGGCTCGTGCTGGCTCGACTCGGCTCGTTATGATAACGAGCCGAGCCGAGTCAAGATTTTAGCTCGTTAGCTATAACGAGCCAACTCGAGCCATCTCGCGAGCTAAACAAGCCAAGCTTCCAGGAAAAAAAGTATCAAAACTTATATTAGTTTTTGTATTACTTCATGTCTTGCACTTTACAATTGACTGGTAACTGGTCTAGACCCTATAAATTGACTGGTAACTGGTCTAGATGCATTTTTTTATATTATTATTATTCTCAAACTTTAGATAAATGCAAATATTATATTTTGTGTATTTTTTATACCTGGCTCGCGAGCTTAACGAGCCAGCTCGAGCTTTTAAAGAGCCGAGCCGAGCTGGCTTTTTGGCTCGTTAGGATAATGAGCCAAGCCGAGCTAGCTCGTTATCTTAACGAGCCAGAACGAGCCGAGCCGAGCTAGCTCGTTATCTTAACGAGCCAAAACGAGCCGAGCCGAGCCAGCTCGTTATCCAGCCGTCGCCTGCCAAGGTTTGCGCGTGCCATGGCTGCCGCCCGAACTTGAGGCCCCACCTGCCATGCACAGGGATGGACTCTTCACAAGTGACAAACACAGACACCATGTGCGTGGGATGGCCTCGTCTACGAGATTTCAAGGAATCAATCCATCCCGGATGTACGAGGAATATTCTCTCCTGGGACCGTCCCATTCCACTTCGTTTCTAAACCAAATACTAGCGAACGTAGAATCGTCCCATCCCGTTCCATCCCTCCAACCAAACATACGATAAGTGACACACCCTCACAAGTTTAGGGACCCCAGTGCATCTTACTCGTAAATATTTGTGGCAAGTGCCTAATGTTGAGACAACCTCTTGGTATTAAGAAACGCTTATTATTATAAATTCCTAAAGATGATTTGCAATATTGTCATTTGAGAAAGCATAGTATGGATGGTTTTAAACTAGACTTTAAGGAGGAAAGATTGAGATGGAGCTACTGCTCTAACCGGTCTAGATGTTGGTAAAAAATTACAAAAACATAACTCCATGATTGACAACTGGACAATGCACATGGTTGGGAATCATATTCTGAGGGTGCTTAAGAGTATGTACTAAACCTTAATCTTCAAACATTAGGAGTTGGCAAACAACAATCACATTATTAGCAATATAGATAATCAAAATCTGTGCACTAGCACGACAGCCACATAATACTAGGGAAGTGCCTTTCATAGGTTATCTTTATAAAAGCTTATTTTAATCTAGACAAGCTTGGCATGGTTTGTGCTAGACGTGGAAGAGGAGGAAAAAGTTACAACTTGAGGGTATTCGTAGGTATAAACAAAGCAACAGTCACAAAAAAAGAAGAAGCAAAATTGGCCAATAGCTCTCGCCAAGTGCCAAAACAAGATACATGGGGATCTAGACCCAAGACAATTTTTTCTTTAGAAGAGTAGAAGTCCACAAAATAAAGCATTAGAAGATAAGTTCAAAACTTCAAATTGCTACCATCGGCCAACCAATTTGTGCAGATCAAGCAATCATGGTTCTAAATAGCCCACTATAGCCCAACTATAGCTGAAGCTATAGAGTTTTCAAAGACCTAACACTACGATATTGCCAATTTTTTGCTATTATAGCTAACAATGCCATATCACTGACAAAAATCGCTATTTGGGTTAGCCACAACTTTTTAGCGCTTGTCTGTGGGTCAAGGCTACTTCATTCCCTTCACAATGGAGGCCCAAAAACCTACAAACGATGCCAGTAACTCAAAGTCTTAGTCCTAATGGATCCCTAACCAGGCCACCATTCATCTCTAAAAACAGTTGCAGCATCCTATGAAAGCTTACTAGAGACGGCCGTGGCCGGCGGTTTCATGCACTAGTTGGCCTCCACTTAAGATAACCAACATCACACGTTGCGACCTATGGTTTTTCTTGCGGGTGGCTGCAACATGAAGGCCACCACAAAACATGACCGAGAAAATATTCATTCTTGTTCTGGATTAGTGCAATCTATGTCTATTGTGTTCTTTACTTCATATAAACCATGCAATGCTTAGCTTTTTATTGTTGAATGAATATAAGTTGATTATAACTGTGACTATATTGGTTGATGGAATGATTATGACGTTTGTGTCCATGAATTTAATTAGTTCTATGCTTTTGTACATAATTCATTGAAATCTTCATGTTTGACAAAACCGCATAATGACATAGCTCTACTATATCCTGCTATAGCTTTTTAGAGCTCCTAGATGAGACCACCCTAAATGTCTTAGCCACTATTTAAAACCGAGTACTCATACTGACAATGTAAATCTTCCAACATCAATGCTGTACCTCAGGGAGATTTGATCCCGAGTATCCTTTATTTGGCCATCCAGTAGAATGTTCATCATGTTGACTAGGGTGAACCCTTTCTTTTTGCACATGAAGCATGGATCCACCTGCGACAACCATTCATGGTCAGGAAAGAATGCACACAGAAATCTAATTTTGTTCATATTGAAATTAATCTTCTGTGCAAAAAATAGTTAATCTAATTAATCTTCAGCGCAAGTATCAGAACGTCTAAAAGTTTAGAGACCCCGAACTGTTTCTACATAACACTAAAAAATGTTAACCAACTAGGTTTTTTCCTTTTCTTTTGAAAAGAGTACAGACTCCCCAAATCACGCTAATTTTGTTCAAGATAAGGCTCTATTTGGATCCCACACGGCTAAAATTTAGCTGCTAAAATTAGCCCAGCTAATAGTCTCTTACCAATCACCAAACTAAAAATTAGGTGTTAGCTGGTTCCACTCAGCTAGCATGTATACAAAGAAGCCCTAAGGCTATATATATATGCTTAAAAAACAATGGGTAGGCTGCTCAGATCGATTTAGATGAACCTATTATAATATTCATCAATGCAAGAAAAATATCATATGGACGGACGAGATGCTGCTACTTACTACGGGTTTGGATCTGCCGTCGACGATTCCGCCGCTTGATGGACATGAGCTGATTCAGCTTCAGCATCCCCATGACGTGATGACGCCTCGGATCGACTCGGGAATTCAAAGACAGTCAACTCCGTTTTTGCAGAGGCTGAGGGATCCCGGGTTCGGCGCGGTCGCAGAGGCGGGGCTGCCAGCGCACCAACAGTGGCGTAGGATACGAGGGCTGGGCGGCCACGGAGGCCGGCGGGGGAGGCTGGGGCAGTGCAGGAGGGAATGAAATCCAGGCTGCCGCTCGGGTGAGGTGAGATGAGCCAGGCCCGGCAGAGGGACGGTGTTTGGCAAATTTCTCAACTGGGCCAGGCTGGTGCGCGTGCGCTACTCGCTTCCGCGGCCCGACCCCAGGTCCCCAGCACCCCGCCGCCGCCTCGCGCCAACTCTCTCGGTTCAACCGCGGCCACGCAGGGCGGTGGCCAGAGGGGCGACGGCCTAGAGCCCAGCCTAGATAACGGCCCAAAATCAGCTGATCTCTATGTAGCTGTTGCAAAAACCAAACATGCCTACATTGGAGCTCTTCGCGAGTTTACGAGCGTGCTCCTACTCTCATGAACAAACTCAACACGCTGGAAACTGGAGCCAGAGAAACCGAGCTCTTCGCTAGTTTATGAGCGTCCACGTTCGAGCTCCTACTCTCATGAACAAACTCAACACGCTGGAAACTAGATTTCCTGGCTTAATCTCTCTAACAATTGGACCATCTCTACAAGACGAAATCTGCACCAACTACTCTAGCCTATTATTTTGCCACGTGTCTGGTTTCCAGAGCGTTTTACGAATTCTGCATCATGAACCGAACCAGCGAGAACCGTTGGATCTACCCAAGACTCGAAATGGATCGTTCGATTTTGGATCCGTCAGCTCCTCGCCCCGTCTCGAACTCTCCTCCCATAGTCCCGTTCATCATTTTCCCACCTGCAATCACGCTCACGCTGCGACCGAAAGCACCAGTTTGATTTTGATGAATTGATGAAACCATAAGTGCTAACCTAGTTTATCAAAGTGATTATAAGATAGGTAGCACTCCTAGTGATGATGCAATGGAGGAGATCATGACGATGATGTTGGCATAGTGATGATCAAATGCTTGAACTTGAAAAATGAGAATGAGAAAACAAAAGGCTCAAGGCAAAAGTATAAATTGTAGGAGCCATTTTGTTTTGGTGATCAAGACACTTAAAGAGTGTGATCACATTTAGGATTGATAGCCGTACTATTAAGAGGGGTGAAACTCGTATCGAAATGCGGTTATCAAAGTGCCACTAGATGCTCAAACTCATTGCATATGCATTTAGAATCTAGTGGAGAACTAACACCCTTGAAAATATTTGTGAAAATACGCTAACACATGTGCACAAGGTGATACACTTGATGGTTGGCGCATTTGAGCAAGGGTAAAGAAGATAGAGGTAAAAAGGAGTTAGTCTCGCTGGTCACAAAGTGACCGGACGCTGGTCTCAGAGAGATCGGCGTGTCCGGTCAGTTGTAGCAGCGAAGACGCTGACGTCGGTCTTCGATCGGACGCGGGTCTCAAACTGATCGGACGCTGGAAGGCTGCGTCTGGTCCTGCTGACGTGGCAGCACAATGATCAGGGTGACTGACCGGACGCTGGTTGTGTCTGGTCAAGGGCAACCAGACAATGTCGTCTCTGGAAGCTTACTGGAAACGACCGGACGCTGGGGTTCAGTGTCCGGTCACTTTTAGCTGCAGCGTTCGGTCACCATACGACCGTTGAGATCGGGCGCATAGTATTTGAAGAGAGGGGACACGTGACACGCATCGCGTGACCGGATGCTGAGGTCCAGCGTCCGGTCAGTATGACCAGAGCGTCCGGTCATCCCGTGTTGTGCCCAGTGAAGGGGTACAATGGCTCTATTTCGTGAGGGCTTCTATTTAAGCCCCATGGCCAGTTCAAGCTCAGACTCTTGGCCATTTGCATTGACATAGCAACCTTGTGAGCTTAGCCAAAGCCCTCCCACTCATCTCCATCATTAATTCATCATCTTTGTGAGATTGAGAGAATCCAAGTGCATTGCTTGAGTGATTGTATCTAGAGGCACTTGGTATACGTGTTTTGCTGCAGGATTTGCTTGTTGCTCTTGGTGATTGCCACCACCTAGACGGCTTGGTGCAGCGGTGGAGGATTGTCACGAGTTGGTGATTGTTCGTGGCCATCTCCGGTGATTGTGAGGGGATTTATACCTTCCCCGACGAAGCACCGAAAGATAACTCTAGTAAATTGCTCATGTCATTGAGTTACCTCACTTATGGGTAGGTTCTTGCGTTGTCCAATCGTGTGAACGAGGTTTGTGCAACACCTCTTAGCCACCGAACCACCAAGTGTTGGTCAACACAATGGGGACGTAGCATGTTGGCAAGCACGTGAACCTTGGGAGAAAATTGGTTGTCTCTTGCCATTCGGTAATCTCCCGGTGATTGATTTAATATTCATCTTATGATTGGTTCACTCCTCTACACGGCAATATAATCATCCTACTCACTCATTTATATTCTTGCAAACTAGTTGTGGCAAGCTCTTTAGTGTAATTAGAATTGAGAGCTTGCTTTGTTACTTAAGTTGATCTAGTTGAGCTCTTTAGAGTAGCAAGATTGAGAGCTCTTATTGAGTAGTAAAATAGCAAGTTGTGTGTCTAATAATCATTGCAACTATAATTATTGAATAGGTGGCTTGCAACCCTTATAGAGCTAGAGCAAGTTTGCATTTCACTATTTGTCATACTAATCAAATTGCTCTAGTTGATTTATAGATTTTTAAATAGGCTATTAACCCCCATTCTAGCCATATTAGGACCTTTCAGCCACCTGCCCCTTCGGCGCTTCCTGCCGGTCAACTCTGCCCATGAATCGGCCCCATCCACCACCCTCGATTTTTTTAATTTTAACACTTTTTGGAAACTAATTTTAAATCTAACACGGTTGTTTTTTTAAACTAACACTTTTGGCCACGCCTATTGCCCTGGCGCGGTCAAATGCCTGTGCTGTGCCATGCATGGTGGCGTGGTAGAGGGCTAAAGTGGTGGCGACTAGAATCGCTGACCGCTGATGGGGCAGGGCCTGCCGAGCCACCGATCTTGGCGCGGCACTGCCGTGCCCTGATCCGTGGCACGGTAGAGCTGAATAAAACCCCGCTGTGTCCTGTGTCCGCCAGTGGCCGAGCAACCACCATTGCGCCGAGCAGCGCAGCAGGCCGCCTGGCCGCCACGCCCGCGTCCGCCCGTGCTAGCCCGTTGCCGAGCACGTCGGCCGCGCCGCCCGCGCCAGCCAGCTCGCCCCACGCTAGCCAGCTAGCCGCGTCCACCCACGCTATCCAGCCCGCCGTCGAGCACGGCACGGCCACCATGCCCACACGCCGGCGCGCCACCCCCTCTGGCCATGCACAGCGGCTGCCCACCGAGGCCTGCGCCCGCGCCTCCTGGTCCGGTCTAGCGCACTGCAGCGAGGTACTCCCCTAATATAGTTAGTATAGTTAATAAAGTTAGTAAAATTATAAAGAGTAGTTAGTACAGTTAGTTAGTTTAGTTAGTATATGTAATATAGTAAGTTAGTATAGGTAGTAAAGTTAGGTAGTTTAGTTAGTACAGTTATTGATTCTAGTTATACATGGATTTAGTTTAATTACTTGTTGTAGTTAGCCTTGTATAGATGTTAATATTAGATTAGTTAGTATAGTTATAGTTAGAATTGTATTAATATTACTATGGACATTACATACGACGATTTCGATGACTTGATGAAGTTTCTTGAAATGTTTTTGCAGATGGATTATTGTGTTAGAGTTTTGTATGGAGAAAGTGTTAGGAGAGAATGGTATGTTTGAGGATATGGAAGAAGAATTGGAATGGTTTGATGAACCTCCTAGCTTCAACGACCTTTGTGTCCATTTGAATGTAAAGTTTTGCGGTGATTTCACACTGAAGAGAAGGTTTGATACTAGGAAGACTAGGGAACACTATATCCTCATGCCCTTGCGTGACCCTGCTCACTAGTCCCGCTAAACTAGGATTCTCCAAGGTTCCAATGTGCCCATGGCTGAGGTGATGGTGGAGAATGGGTACATAATGCAGGGTGTTCAGGACGGCCCGTCCATTGATAGTTTTGGAGGCAATGACAAAGAATTAGGGGTCGAAGGGGGAAGCAACTCAGAATAACATGGATTTTGGACAGTCAGTTGATGCAGGCCGTGTTTCATTCAACGGCAATAGGTATATAAGCAGACTTCTGTGAATGATTTCAAACAGGAAGAGAAGGAGCAGGAGGAGGAGGACAGGATCGGTGATGTAGTTAGCAGTGATTCAGACGATCCTGATGATGACCAAGGAGGTAATATGCTATGCCAACATCGCTGATGCCATGCCATACTGGTTCATACTATGCCATTACCAGTACCAATTGAGGTTTTGCATGGTGTCCAAGCTTAGGGTAAACTAGTCACAGATTTGGCTGCAGATGATACCCCCTATGATTCATGGGCCTGAATTAGCGAAGCGTAGCATATGTTCCACCACCACCTTACACAGTGACTGAGCTTGAGCAACTAAGGTCCAAGAACATACCTTCAGGAGCGTTTCGAACTATAGGGATGTCAGCATGACGGATATGGCAGTTTGTGACATCGGTCTCCAGATATGTGGGAATTTATTATACAACCATGAGAAAGAAACCCTTAGGAAGGGGATGATATTCAACACAGTGTCAGAGATGAAACTCTTCCTTCAAGACTATGCTATGTACCCACCATAGGCCGTACACCGTCACTCATTCGGACCAGGAGTTGAGGTACCACGTGATATGCAAAAATAATTGTATGTGGAGGCTAAATGCATGAAAGAGACAGAGTGATGGCAAGTGAAGGATAACTAAAGTTGTCGAACCCCACACTTGCCTAGATAATAGAGGGAAGGAAAATCATCAGCAGCTCACTGCATGTTACCTTGTTCGTCGTATATTGGGGCTTGTTGATGACAATAACGACATCTCGTGTCTTCTTTACAACAGTCCATATCTAGATTTGTTATATGATGTGATGTACGAAAAGGCTTGGCATGCTAAGCAAATTGCTCTGGCGATTCGATGGGGTACTTGGGAGAAAGCGTACAACAGGGTGCCCCGCATCTTATGTGCAATGCATTACTACAACCCTGGCTTGAAATGATTTGTGGACACTAGAGGGATGTTTTTTGGGACCCATTGAGGCATGTCCTCTATTGTGTGTTCTAGTCGTTCGAGCAAACAAAACATGCATTCTAGTTTGTCAGCTAGTCGTACTGTTGATGGCACTTTCCTGATAGAAAAGTATAGGGGCACCTTGATGATGGCTGCTGCTGTTGATCCCTGAGGACCAGATAGTACCCATGTCTTTTGCTTTGGCAGAGGGAGAGAACAATGAATCATGGTCATGGTTCTTGCGGCTTCTACGTGTGCAAGTGCTTGGCCCAACTCGCACTATATGTTTGATCTCAGACCGTCACGTAGGGCTTCTTAATGCTACAGCTGAGCATATAGATGGGTTCCTACCTCTAGTACATAGATGGTGCATGAGATACTTTGTCGCTAATTTCTGGTGGCATGAGCGAAAGCAGGAGGTATGTGACAAGGTAAAGGCTCTATGTTGTGTACGTACAGAGCACCAATTCAAGGAGACAAATGAGAGAACTAGACAAGATGGTAAATGCAGCGGGAAAGGTCTGGTTAGAGGCGCAGATGGAATAGAAGGCTCAGTAGGTGTTAGCATATGACGAGGGGGGTTTCAGGTATGGCATCATGACCACTAACTCCTTGAAGTCCTTCAACCGTGTATTCACCGGAGTTCGATCGTTGCCTGTGTCTGGAATTGTTGAGTTCTCCTTTCATAAGTGCAACGAAATTTTGTGAAGAGGTGGGAACTTGCATAGAGGAATATAGCTAAGCAGTTGTACCCCCTTCTTGAGGTGGAGTACGACGACTGTAACACCCCTAGTGTTAGGCTTGCATAATTGCACTTGCATTTCATGAACATGAGGCATCATTCATCCATTCATGAGCTTATAACACATGAAAACATGTTATCAAACATTTCAACATATTGATATTTCATGAGTGTTGTTTTTATGGAATGAATAGTGTGCAGCACCCAAGTGCAACATGTGCAACTCACTTTTGTGGAACATAGTTAGTTAGTACGATGCAACAAGATCATGAAACGTGTGAAACATGGCTATGAAACAAAAGTAACATTTCAATTGTTTTTCATTGTTTCAGTGCATTTAGTGCTTGATTCTTGTGTGACCAATGTGTGGTATGGCTAAATATATTTTTTAAACAACTTAGCTATACTTAGAAGGTCATTAGGAACACTGTTCATGTTGATCATTTTGCCTAATTAAGTTTTGAGTCATGGTTTGACTAGTTTTGACTCCTAAACTCTTTGGTTTGACTATTTAAAAAGTACAACTTAGAGTCTATGTATGTCTGAGCAACCTAAAACAAAGTTGTAGCAAATTTTATAAGGAACAAACTTTGTTTAGAAACCAAGTTATGAAAATATGCACAACATGCTAAAAAAGGGCCCACAAGTCAGAATTTGGGTTGGGTTTAACACTTAGAAATTTTCTAAGTACAAAAACCGAGTTTTTAGTTTCATGAACTCGACTTTGGCCTGATTTTACTCTCTGTCCTTTGCGAATTAGACCTTGATCTCTAAATGAGTTTTGTAGCTGGTATGTAGGTGTTACAACTTTCGTTTTGATTTCTCTCGCTAACGATCAACGGTTTTAGGAGTTAATGGCCGGTGAAAACTCCGCTGTCAGTCCGTAGTTGGTTAGCAGAATCGGCAGCTACTAGTGCCGACCCGTTTCAGAAACATCACCGCCGCGTGTATGCCGCGTGTCGCCGGTCGCCTGACCACGCAGGCCATGCGCCATGGCCGTCCTGGCACCGCTGGCCATGCCTTAAGTCCCGCGCCTGCCAGACCTGCTCGCCCGTCCATTTTCTTTTCCTTTGTCTCCTTCCTTCGTCTCCACAGCAGCCGCAGTCGTGCCGAGCAGCTCCGCCGTAGCCTAGATTGCTCGCCGCCGCAAAAACGCAACTGCCAGCCAGTCAGCAGCTCCACTGTGTCCTCTACCTCCTCTACCCCTTGGCTGCACCGATTGGGTCTTGGTAAGGGCACATTGGCTGTTTCTTCCACCGCCCGCCATGATGGAGTCTCGCCGGAGTTGGAGCTCTACGCGGCCAACTGCCACCGAGGATCTCGTCCCCTATTCTTGCTTGGGTAGCACCATAGCGGCCCCCGGTAGATCATGCCGAGCTCGGTTGAGTCAGTCATGGCTTGCTGTCGCCGATGTCTCGCGCCGGAGCACTACCGTGCCGCCATCACCGGCGATGAGCCCCCTCCGCTAGGTCTTAGGTCTCGCGGTAGCACCATTCAACGCGGCTCGTCACATAGATCATGTAGGTGCTGTCGGTTTCATCGGGGGAGCCACCGTCGGTGAGCTCGACCATCGCCGCGCCATCGCATGTCGCCTCCCCAGCTCTCGGTCGCTGACCCGCAGGGCCCAGCCGCAGTGGCGTGGCTCCTTGCCCGGCCGAGCTAGGCCAGGCTGGCTTGGGCCGAAGCCCCGAGCCAGGCCACCACCCTCCCCTTCGCTCGGTTTGCGCAGGCCAAATGTGGCCGTGGGCCAGTTGTTTTCCACGGGCCGGCCCAGTAGTAATAGGAAAATTTGGTTTTAAGTTTTCTTTTATTATCTGGAAAGAGAAATACTTTGGAAAATGTTTGTATACTCAAATTTTCTCCAAATCTGTTAAACAAATTTTGCTAGGTTCCTTGTCACCAGATCTACATGATAAAAATATTGCATGTTTTTTGAGATACTTTTCTATAGAGCTTTAATTAATCTTGATATTGCTGATCTTGTAAAAATGGTTAGTAAATCTATATGTATCAGAAAAATATGATTCCAAGTTTGTTACTCTTGTGTAATGACTTCCTAGGAAAAATATGTGTCATGCATGTACTATAGAAAAATTATGAGGTGTAGTTCAAGTGCCTTTAATGGCTGATTTTTGTTATTTTTGCTAGAGAGCAAAATTTGTATAAAACATGCATGTGATAATTTTTGTACAGTGATTATTTGCTGTGTAGAACATAGGAAAAATATTTCATCTGTTGTTTGACACTTTTCACAGTACAAAGTATTTTCATGTTCATAATCATGCCATAGCTTGTTATTTTGTGTAGGCTAATCCACTCATTCAAATACCATAAAATCTGATGGTAGACTACTTAGGGTAGTACTGTGCTATGGTAATTTTCTAAGATTTTTCTAAGCAATAAAAATAGATGTTGCTATTCAAACCTATTATTAATTAGGGTTTAATCAAGTGTTGCTTTATGTGTGATTAAGAAATTAGTGAAGCTTTGGTGTATCTTTGAAGCATTTAATAGATGTGTTCTTAGCATATTAGTAGTAGAAGAGAATGCAGTAGATGACATGTGCTTGTAGTATATGTTCTTGGATGATGTTGACTACCTTGCATTCAAGCATATCCATTGTATTCATTCATCCGATGCACACTTGCATAAGCACTTACGCACATGCATCATACAGGATCGCAAACCGAGAACCCAGTCGTCATACCCAGGAGCCCAGGAGCAGCTCGAGGTGCAGCCAGGAAGTGCCGAAGCCGACGAGGAGGACGTTGAGGAACTTCCAGTGCCCCGATCACCGCCCGAGCTCCTTCGAGAGAGGCAAGCCCGGAGCATTTTCTCCCGGTTTGCAATTATTAATTAAATGCTTTACTTTAATTGATGCATTACGTTCAGGAGTTGTTTGCAACCGTTGCTGCATTATACCTTGTCTACCTTTGTTATACTATATCCTTGTTACCCTGGTATCCGCAGTCGAGTCAATGCTTAGCTGGCTTAGACCGGTAGAAGTCGGGTGATTTCCTGTCACCTGCGAGCTATAGGTGGTTACCTGGATCTGCTTGGATACTATGAGTCATGGTATAACTAAGTGTTAAATGAAGTTGAGACCGGACGAGACTTACAGAGTTTTGGACTGTAGTGCTTTCCGTCTGTGTCGATTAAGGACCGACCGTTGTTGGGCCTCGAGTCATGTTGAACGCATGCCTTACATTTAGCTGGCCGAATAAAGTACCTTCGACCGAAGCTGGAGATTATTCGGGCCGAGTAGATTGCCCAGCGCACTGTGCCGGAGCAGGTGTGGTAGGACACGGGGGCGAGATGATAAGACCAAAGTGCAGTCGGTCGGCCCCCGGGTACATGTGGTTCCTGGCAAACTCGAGATTCCTGGATAGTTGACTCGGTGACATACCTCACTTTAGCGGGTGAGTGAGGTTTGTGTAAGGAATAAATCACCAGCTGGTTAGGAATCGATTCGAATCGCCATCGCTCCTGGATAGTGAGCACTTGACTTGAGTTACTTCATCGTAGTAATGTTATGGAACACTTGGACAGTTATAATGAATATGACATTATGGAAGTTGTTAATGATCATTGGTTATCATTATCTGCTTAATCACATGTTTGCTCTAGTATAGGTGCAAATCTAGTCGACAGGTTAATAATAATTAACTTGACTAATGCTTTTGAAAGGTTCTTGAAATGCTAAAAATGCTTCTTTTTGCAAATGAGTCAGCTACCCTACTATAAAGCCCTTCATAATCCTTGGTGTCACTTTTTTCGGTTATGTCGGGTAAGTCTAGCTGAGTACCTTCTCGTACTCAGGGTTTTATTCCCACTTGTTGCAGATGGGCAGATGTATTACGGCTACTGTATCAACTGCCTTTATCCTGCGATGGGTGATGCTTAGGACCATGGGCATGGTCATTCCTTATCTCGTCTGATGCTTTTGTTGGAGATGATCATTAGCTGGCACTGTATTTGAACTCCGTGTGAGTGTGTGTGGTTTTGAACAAATGGCTTCCGCTACTTTATTTGAACTCGTTTTGTAATAACTATGTTTAAACTCTGATGTATCTGAGATGCAACTTTTATGTAATATGTGATGGTGACCGCTAAACTTATTACGATCTTGGCTGGATGTGAGTTGGTTTGAAATCCTTCGTGATTTCACGGACTACCGGGTTATACGGGCTTAAGTTTGCTAAATCGTCTGCTGGCGGATGATTTTCTTACTTAATTTCGTATAATTGGTCGGTTCTGTTACAGCTGGCATCAGAGCATGGTTTAGCGTGTTACTGTTCACAAGTGTATTTAAAACAAAAAGGCATTTGAAAAACGTGATTTCAAACTAAAAGTGTGCCAGTGGTCATATCCTTTATGCCCAGTTAAGGACTAGGTGGCTTAATTAAGTACTGACTTGGGGTTCTTGCATCATATTTCTCTTTCGTCGCTCATACGGCGTGCTATTGTATGAGTGCCACTTGTTTGAGTGGTAGTGTATGGATCAATTGCCTCTACGCCTCGGTAAGTGTGAGTTGTGAGAGCATGATCGGATACACCGCCGATCTAGGGTGAATGCTTATATGATGCTGGAGTAATTACATGTTCTACGCATGTTTTACAAAGGTATCTCATGTGTGGGTCTTCCGTCTGTTGAGGCGATGCCGTCAATAGGACGATGGTTCGGGTAGTTACTACCGTTGTACACGTATCTGGGGATTCGTGTAGAGCGTGTAGATAAAATTTACTGCTTTTATGCATTCATTGGGAATTGGGCTGAAATGAATCTTCTGCAGGTACATAACAACGCTATCGTGTAGAACGTATTAGCTACGTATTTGAGAGATCGTTTGTATGCCACCGAATTCGTCGCTAGAAATTATTATTTCATAAGTTTGTGAGAACGTACGGCACGTACATACATCATATTACTTGTGCATTTCATTCATGTCATGCATTCCTCCCCTTATAAATTGATTATCTCATTTTGATAAAAGTTGTATCACCTAAAATATGTTTCCACGGGGTAATAAAAGAACTTTTGCTACAGATGGCCCGCACGAAGCAGACCGCCCGTAAGTCCACCGGAGGAAGAGCACCTCGACGTCCGTTGGCCCTGAGGGAGCACCGCACCACGGACACCTTCTTGAGCGAGTTTGGCATGCCGACCTTGCTTTGGAGAGTGCTCCATGATGTGGGGTACCCAGAGGGTCAAGAGCCTGTACTCTTGGAATGAGAGCCAGTTAGCAGAGGATGGACTTGCAGTGGTAGAGATCACGGTTCCTGCTCTCGGTGATGCTCCAGATTGGGATGGTTGGCACTTGGAGTTTGAGGGTCGCACTCCTGCTGAGGGTGCAGAGGGAGCAGCTTTCATGTCATCAGGGATATCATGAGCAGATTTCCCAGTGAGCTTGCAGCAGCTCTAGCTGGCACTTTCCTAGGGATGATCCTCGTGATGCTATTTGGGTTCAGCCTCAGGGAAGTGCCTTGGTCAGAGGTCCAGCTGAGGGACAGGCTAGCGACAACCAGTATGAGTGCTATGTTTGCCACCATCAGAGCGTATGAGGGTCTTAGAGTACCTACTGGACTTTGACTGGCTTACGTGGTCATGATAAGCTCAAGGGGAGAAAGCAGAAGAAGAGACAGGCACGTGCTATAGCTAGTTTGCAGGAGCAGTTGGCTGATATGAACTTACAGCGGACCAGGCGGTTGAGAGAGGTGATAGAGCTATGCAGCGGGTGCATACGTTGACTCAAGCCAACAACAATGCAGACCGCATGATTGGACAGTTGGTTCAGGAAAGGAATGAAGCCTGGACGAGAGGGACCTTCTGCTATAGGGGTCGATGAGCTAGAGGAGTACAACACAACCTGCACGAGGAGTTTCACGCGCTCTACAATGGGGTTGGCCCATATGCTCCAGAGCCGCTGGCATGGACATCGACGACGAGGACGAGCCTGTAGTTTCACCTGGGGGATGGTGACGTCTCCGATCCCGACGATGGCCCCAGGAGTAGGCTAGTTGCCTTGCGCTAGTATCTAGGTCCTGTCGCGATGACCTTTCTTTTGTTGGCATGTAACCTAATGTATTTGCTTCGAACTTATGAGACTTGGCATGTGGTTGGAACTTGATTAATGCGATATCTGAACGCATAAAAGTCCAGTGTATGTATGCTGGCAATTTGGTTGTATGGACGCGATGTTTGCTGTTGAAGTAATTTGATTAAGTGATGTTGTTTTAATTGGGATGCGATTGTTGTGCCTCTGTTTTATTGTATGAATTTATTCTCTCCAGTAAATTCAGTACGATAATTTTTCCTTCACTCGCAATTATTACAGCTTCACTCAATCATTACTTGTTGCTGAAATATGCAGATGACAAACACTCGCCGTACCACGTATGAGGCCGCTGAGACCGGTGCTAACGGTGCGGGGACCGGTGGTGGTGGTGGAAACCACGGCAACAACAATGAGCCTCCCCATGAACCGCATTTGCCACCTCCTCCCCCGTTTACCCCAGAGATGTTCCTCGCACAGTTGCTCGGAGTCAGCGCAACGGAACAATCCCAGAAGAACATGGAGGATTTTCTGCGTACCATCGCCAACAACGTTCACGCGGTAACAATCAGGGGGGGCATTGGGGTGAACCAATATAGCAGCTTCAAAGATTTTATGGACACCAGGCCGCCAATATTCAAGGAAGCAAGAGCCACGCATCGATGCTGAGGAATGGATCAACACTATGGAAGATAAATTCCGTGTGTTGAGGATGACTGAGGTATTGAAAACGGAGTATGCTGCACATCAGTTGCAAGGACCAGCGGGAATGTGGTGGAAGCACCATCGCACCACCTTCCCTCCAAATGCTCAGATTTCGTGGAGAGAGTTTGCTGAGGCCTTCCGTGGAGTTTATATTCCACCTGGGCTGACCGAGATGAAGTTGGGAGAGTTTTGGCGTTGAATCAGGGCACCAAGACCGTGACGCAATATTTGCATGCCTTCAACAACTTGTGTCGTTATGCTCCCGACATGGTTGACACGATGCTAAGAGAATGCCAGTTTCAAGAGGGGACTCAATCCAAAGATGATGAAGCATGTGGGTACCAACAACCGTCAGATTCAATGACTTCATCAGCGATGTCTGAAGCAGGAAAGAATAACAACGCCAGCACCGCAGCCAAGACTCGCAAGAGAGCCCTAGAAGGTGGTCCGTCCCAAGCAAGAGCACCTATGGGAGGTCGTCCTCCCTATCGCCATCGCACCTGGGCTAGGTTCAGGCCACCTCAGCAAGAAGTCAGAATTTCCGTGGACCCAGAAGCCTTACAAGATGGCAGTACAGCCCAAAGGCAGCCGCAACTGGGTACAAGGCAGTTCCAAGGGAGCTGTGGGATCTGCTGGGACAGTGAGGGGACCCTGCTACAATTGTGATCAACCCGGCCACTTCTCGAGGTTTTGTCCTTATCCGCCCAAGAAGAAGCAGACTTATAATGCTAGGGTGCATAGTACGACTGTGGATGAAATTCCTGAGGGAGAGCCCATAACCGCTGGTAAGTTTCCTGTCAACGAAAACCCTGCAGTTGTTCTATTTGATTCTGGATCATCGCATTCTTTTATGAGTCAAGCATTTGCACAGAAACATGAACAACTATGCACAGAATTGGGTTATGGTTACCGTATAAGTTCAGCAGGGGCTGATGTTTTGACCAACCGGATGGTTCGAGGGGCAACCCTTGAATTAGGTAGCAGGAAGTTCGAGTGAACTTGATAGTTATGCCTGGACTAGTTTGGATGTCATTATAGGGATGAATTGGATGAAGGATTGGGGAGCAGTCATAGATACTGGAAGTCGGTACTTACCCTTAAGGATCCCCTGGTGAGGGTACTTTCCAAGTACCATTGCCTCAAGAAGACCTTATAAGTGTACATGTGCTACTGAGTCATTCCTATTCATCAGATTCCGGTAGTGTGTGAGTTTCCGGATGTATTCCCGGATGAGCTACCTGGTCTTCCGCTAGAAGGGATATTGAGTTTGGAATTGAGTTAATCCCCGAACAGCTCCGATTTCAAGGAGACCCTATCGGATGCCTCCAGATGAATTAGCTGAGCTGAAGAAGCAACTAGAAGAGTTATCAAAAAAGGGGTTTATCCCAAGCAAGTCTGAATGGGGATGTCCCGCCTTGTTTGTGAAGAAGAAGAAAGAGGGCACGTTGAGAATGTGCAGATTACAGGCCACTTAACGCTGTAACCATCAAGAATAAGTATCCCTTGCCTCATATTGATGTTCTGTTTGACCAGTTAGCCAAGGCTAAGGTGTTCTCAAAAATAGATTTGAGATCCGGTTATCATCAGATCAAGATTAGGCCACAAGATATACCGAAAACTGTTTTCCACCAAGATACGGGTTGTATGAGTATCTTGTCATGTCCTTTGGCTTGACAAATGCTCCTGCATACTTTATGTTTTTGATGAATACAGTTTTCATGCCAGAATTGGATAAGTTTGTGGTTGTTCATCGATGACATTCTGGTGTACTCCGAGAACGAGAAGGATCATGAAGAGCATCTGAGAATTGTCTTGACCAGACTTAGAGATCATCAACTGTATGCTAAGTTTAGCAAATGCGAATTCTGGTTGAAGAAAGTTCCTTTCCTTGGTCACATTCTGTCAGAAAATGGAGTTTCAGTCGATCCAAGTAAGGTGCAAGAGGTTATGGATTGGAAGCACCGACCACAGTTCCTGAGATTAGAAGTTTCTTAGGACTAGCCGTTACTACCGTCGTTTATACCAGACTTCTCGAAGATTGCCAAGCCATGACAAGTCTGCTACAGAAGGATCACAAGTTTGTGTGGACAGAGGAGTGTGAAGCAGCTTTCCACACTTTGCGGAAACTGTTGACCACTGCTCCTGTTCTAGCACAACCAGACATTGAGAAACCATTTGATGTGTTTTGCGACGCATCGAAAACTGATTGGGCTGTGTTCTTATGCAAGAAAGGAGAGTCATTGCTTATGCCTCACGTCAATTGAGAAAGCACGAGGTCAACTATCCAACACATGATCTTGAACTTGCTGCAGTTGTGCATGCCCTAAAAATTTGGAGACATTATCTACTTGGTAATGTGTGCAATATTTTCACAGATCACAAGAGTCTCAAGTACATCTTTACCCAACCAGAGCTGAATGAGACAGCAGATGGTTGGAATTGATCAAGATTACAACTTGAATGTGCAATATCATCCTGAAAAGCCAATGTAGTGGCAGATGCTTTGAGCAGAAAGTCACATTACTTGAATGTGCAGCCATTACTTGAAGATGGGTTCGATCTGATGCATCCTGCTGTGTTACATAGTATTCAGATTAGTTGCTCTTTGGAGAGTAAGATAATAGAAGGCCAGAAAACCGACAAGGGAATATTCCACATCAAAGAGAAAATAAAAGAAAAGCGTCTCAGCACTTTAAAGTGGATGAACAGGGCGTGTTGTGGTTTGACGACCGTCTTGTGGTTCCCAAGGATCGAGAGCTTAGGAATAAACTCATGGATGAAGCTCACCTTTCTAAGCTATCTATCCATCCGGAAGTAGTAAGATGTATCAAGAACTAAGACCTCGTTATTGGTGGACCAAAATGAAGAAAGAAATTACAGCATATGTTGCCAGATGTGACACATGTTGTAGAGTGAAAGCTATTCATATGAAACCTGCTAGTTTGTTGCAACCTTTGTCCATCCTAGTTGGAAGTGGGATGATATAAGTATGGATTTTATCTCGGGTTTGCCCACTACTCAAAAGGACATGATTCGATTTGGGTATTGTGGACCTCTTACCAAGACCGCTCATTTCTTGCCTGTCAAGACAGAATATCGACCACCTCAATATGCCAGAAGTATATCAGAAATTGTGAGGTTGCATGGTATACCAAAGACTATAGTATCTGATAGAGGGCCACAGTTCACGGCTCACTTTTGGGAACATTTACACAAAGGCTTAGGAACTAGTTTGATTCGTAGTACCGCTTATCATCCTCAGACAGATGGTCAGACTGAACGAGTGAATGCTGTTTTGGAGGATATGTTAAGAGCCTGTGTTGTCTTCTAAGGGATCATGGGAGTCATGGTTACCATTAGCTGAGTTTTCTTACAATAATAGTTATCAAGAAAGCATCAAGATGGCTCCATTCGAAGCTTGTATGGCAGAAAATGTAGAACACCATTGAATTGGGTCGAGCCAGGAGATAGAAGGTATTATGGCATTGACTTTGTAGAAGAAGCCGAGAAGAAAGTTCATATTATTCAGCAAAATGAAGGCGGCCCAATCACGTCAGAAAAGTTATGCAGACAGAAGGAGACCCTTGTGTTTGAAGTTGGTGACTATGTTTATCTGAAGGTCACGCCAATGAAGAAGAAAAGGTTTGGAGTCCGAAGAAAGCTTGCCGCTAGATTCGTAGGACCATACAAGATCTTGGAAAGAAGAGGTCCAGTAGCTTATAAGTTAGAGTTACCTGAGACAATGAGTACCGTCTTCCTAGTTTTCCATGTATCACATCTCAAGAAGTTTGCGTGTTCCGGAGGAAAGAATAGAACCTCGAGGCATCCAACTCAAATCAGATTTGGTGTATCGTGAGCAACTCCATGTGTTAGACACTAAAGAACGTGCTACTCAGAATAGTGTGGTGAAAACATACAAGATACAGTGGAATCATCATGATGAGGGAGATGCAACTTGGGAAACGGGAGAATATCTACAAAAAGCTTATGAAGATTTTTATAACAAATGGTTCGTAACCCAAATCTCGGGACGAGATTTTTATAAGGGGGAAGGCTGTAACACCCTTGGTGTTAGGCTTGCATAATTGCACTTGCATTTCATGAACATGAGCATCATTCATCCATTCATGAGCTTATAACACATGAAACATGTTATCGAAACATTTCAACATATTGTATATTTCATGAGTGTTGTTTTTATGGAATGAATAGTGTGCAGCACCCAAGTGCAACATGTGCAACTCACTTTTGTGGAACATAGTTAGTTAGTACGATGCAACAAGATCATGAAACGTGTGAAACATGGCTATGAAACAAAAGTAACATTTCAATTGTTTTTCATTGTTTTAGTGCATTCAGTGCTTATTCTTGTGTGACCAATGTGTGGTATGGCTAAATATATTTTTAAACAACTTAGCTATACTTAGAAGGTCATTAGGAACACTGTTCATGTTGATCATTTTGCCTAATTAAGTTTTCGAGTCATGGTTTGACTAGTTTTGACTCCTGAACTCTTTGGTTTGACTGTTTAAAAAGTACAACTTAGAGTCTATGCATGTCTAAGCAACCTAAAACAAAGTTGTAGCAAATTTTATAAGGAATAAACTTTGTTTAGAAACCAAGTTATGAAAATATGCACAACATGCTCAAAAAGGGCCCACAAGTCAGAATTTGGGTCGGGCAGACATGGAGTTTGTTTACGCAGGTGGCCGCCTCGACGACGTGCCCCTGACGGACCACAACGAGAGGGCTTCTGCGGCTTTCCCACCCTCCTGCCACCGCACCCAGCCGCCTCCGCCCATCGCGTTGTGGACGATTTTGATAGAAATTGTTTGTCTTACGGATGATTTTTTTAGATCGTCGGACACCCACAACAAGCAGCGGCGACTCAGTCAAGGGCAGGGTGCTTGGCGAGCTAGGCCGCCATCAGCAGCAGTGGCGCTCTAGATAGGGCAGAAGCGGCGCAACTCTACCCTACCGACCAGCGGCAGCTAGGCCAAGGAATAAGAGAGAGGGGGGAAGGGGTGAGGCTAACATGTGGGTCCCACATGTTAGGATCCACGTTGCTACACAATCAGCATGTCATGTCAGCTCCTAGGATGTGGTGTGGCTGATTTAGACCTTCGATGAACGATTAAAAAGTTTATGGACCTAGAAATGCACTTTTGGAGTTGATGAAACTAACCGTGTGTTTGGTTCAGGGACTAAGTGGGATGGGACGATTCCCTCCCTATTTGAGAGATGGGACCGTCCCAGTTCTTGTTTGGTTGGAGGTATGAAGAGGGATGGGATGGACGTTGTTTGCAGCACCGATAGTCACATTGATAGGTGGGCCCACATGTTTTCCGTGGCATGCTCTCTACTTTTATCCTTATTTTTTTTCTTTCTATTTGTTTTTACTCTGCCTTATCATTTTCCAGGTAGAGGCAGACGAATCCATTGTCGCAAACTCACGAGGAAGGAGGCTCGAGGCGAGCAGGGAGATCCGCTGCGAGGGGAAGGGCCTCAACCCGCCGCTGCTCCCTCACACTGCTGGCGAGGAAGGGCCGTCAATTCTCCCGCGCGCGGCTCGAGGAATGGCCGCTGGTGCTACCCCATGCAGCTCGCGAGGAAGGACGATTGGAGCCCGTGCGTCGATCTCACGGTGGAAGGATGGACGTAAGTCATGTGTCGAGTTCACAGGGAGGTCGCTCCCATCCGCCATGACCGCCACCTGCAGAGGTTCGGCCGACGCCTGCTGAGCTCCCCCCACCATGGGCGCTGCCTGCCACGCTCCAGCCGTCGCCTGCCAAGGTTTGCACGTGCCATGGCTGCCGCCCGAACTTGAGGCCCCACCTGCCATGCACAGGGATGGACTCTTCCACAAGTGACAAACACAGACACCATGTGCGTGGGACGGCCTCGTCTGCGAGATTTCAAGGAATCAATCCATCCCGGATGTACGAGGAATATTCTCTCCTGGGACCGTCCCATTCCACTTCGTTTCTAAACCAAATACTAGCGAACGTAGAATCGTCCCATCCCGTTCCATCCCTCCAACCAAACATACGATAAGTGACACACCCTCACAAGTTTAGGGACCCCAGTGCATCTTACTCGTAAATATTTGTGGCAAGTGCCTAATGTTGAGACAACCTCTTGGTATTAAGAAACGCTTATTATTATAAATTCCTAAAGATGATTTGCAATATTGTCATTTGAGAAAGCATAGTATGGATGGTTTGAAACTAGACTTAAGGAGGAAAGATTGAGATGGAGCTACTGCTCTAACCGGTCTAGATGTTGGTAAAAAATTACAAAAACATAACTCCATGTTTGACAACTGGACAATGCACATGGTTGGGAATCATATTCTGAGGGTGCTTAAGAGTATGTACTAAACCTTAATCTTCAAACATTAGGAGTTGGCAAACAACAACAATCACATTATTAGCAAATATAGATAATCAAAATCTGTGCACTAGCACGACAGCCAGCATAATACTAGGGAAGTGCCTTTCATAGGTAGGTGCATGAAATTATCTTTATAAAAGCTTATTTTAATCTAGACAAGCTTGGCATGGTTTGTGCTAGACGTGGAAGAGGAGAGGAAAAAGTTACAACTTGAGGGGTATTCGTAGGTATAAACAAAGCGACAGTCACAAAAAAAGAAGAAGCAAAATTGGCCAATAGCTCTCGCCAAGTGCTGAAACAAGATACATGGGGATCTAGACCCAAGACAATTTTTTCTTTAGAAGAGTAGAAGTCCACAAAATAGAAGCATTAGAAGATAAGTTCAAAAACTTCAAATTGCTACCATCGGTCAACCAATTTGTGCAGATCAAGCAATCATGGTTCTAAATAGCCCACTATAGCCCAACTATAGCTGAAGCTTATAGAGTTTTCAAAGACCTAACACTACGATATTGCCAAATTTTTCGCTATTATAGCTAACAATGCGATATCACTGACAAAAATCGCTATTTGGGTTAGCCACAACTTTTTAGCGCTTGTCTGTGGGTCAAGGCTACTTCATTCCCTTCACAATGGAGGCCCAAAAACCTACAAACGATGCCAGTAACTCAAAGTCTTAGTCCTAATGGATCCCTAACCAGGCCACCATTCATCTCTAAAAACAGTTGCAGCATCCTATGAAAGCTTACTAGAGACGGCCGTGGCCAGCGGTTTCATGCACTAGTTGGCCTCCACTTGAGATAACCAACATCACACGTTGCGACCTATGGTTTCTTGCGGTGGCTGCAACATGAAGGCCACCAACATAACATGACCGAGAAAATATTCATTCTTTGTTCTGGATTAGTGCAATCTATGTCTCTCTATTGTGTTCTTTACTTCAATATAAACTATGTAATGCTTAGCTGTTTATTGTTGAATGAATATAATGTTTTGATTATAACTGTGACTATATTGGTTGATGGAATGATTATGACGTTTGTGTCCATGAAATTTAATTAGTTCTATGCTTTTGTACATAATTCATTGAAAATCTTCATGTTTGACAAAACCGCATAATGACATAGCTCTACTATATCCTGCTATAGCTTTTTAGAGCTCCTAGATGAGACCACCGCTAAATGTCTTAGCCAACTATTTAAAACCGAGTAGTCATACTGAGCAATGTAAATCTTCCAACATCAATGCTGTACCTCAGGGAGATTTGATCCCGAGTATCCCTTTATTTGGCCATCCAGAGAATGTTCATCATGTTGACAGGGTGAACCCTTTCTTTTTGCACATGAAGCAATGGATCCACCTGCGACACACCAGTTCATGGTCAGGAAAGAATGCACACAGAAATCTAATTTTGTTCATATTGAAATTAATCTTCTGTGCAAAAAATAGTTAATCTAATTAATCTTCAGCGCAAGCATCAGAACGTCTAAAAGTTTAGAGACCCCGAACTGTTTCTACATAACACTAAAAAATGTTAACCAACTAGATTTTTCCTTTTCTTTTTGAAAAGAGTACAGACTCCCCAAATCACGCTAATTTTGTTCAAGAGTAAGGCTCTATTTGGATCCCACACGGCTAAAATTTAGCTGCTAAAAATTAGCCCGTTTGGATCCCAGCTAATAGTCTCTTACCAATCACCAAACTAAAAATTAGGTGTTAGCTGGTTCCACTAGGCTAATGCATGTATACAAAGAAGCCCTAAGGCTATATATATATATGCTTAAATAAACAATGGGTAGGCTGCTCAGATCGATTTAGATGAACCTATTATAATATTCATCAATGCAAGAAAAATATCATATGGACGGACGAGATGCTGCTACTTACTACGGGTTTGGATCTGCCGTCGACGATTCCGCCGCTTGATGGACATGAGCTGATTCAGCTTCAGCATCCCCGTGACGTGATGACGCCTCGGATCGACTCGGGAATTCAAAGACAGTCAACTCCGTTTTTGCAGAGGCTGAGGGATCCCGGTGTTCGGCGCGGTCGCAGAGGCGGGGCTGCCAGCGCACCAACAGTGGCGTAGGATACGAGGGCTGGGCGGCCACGGAGGCCGGCGGGGGAGGCTGGGGCAGTGCAGGAGGGAATAGGGATGATGGATCAGGGTCCGGCGGCGCGTGTGGACGTAATAAGGATGTTAATTAGTAAGGGAAGGAAAGGGCAGAGAAATCCAGGCTGCACCGTAAATTTTCTCAACTGGGCCAGGCTGGTGCGCGTGCGCTACTCGCTACTCGCTTCCGCGGCCCGACCCCAGGTCCCCAGCACCCCGCCGCCGCCTCGCGCCAACTCTCTCGGTTCAACCGCGGCCACGCAGGGCGACGGCCTAGAGCCCAGCCTAGATAACGGCCCAAAATCAGCTGATCTCTATGTAACTGTTGCAAAAACCAAACATGCCTACATTGGAGCTCTTGCGAGTTTACGAGCGTGCTCCTACTCTCATGAACAAACTCAACACGCTGGAAACTGGAGCCAGAGAAACCGAGCTCTTCGCTAGTTTATGAGCGTCCACATTGGAGCTCCTACTCTCATGAACAAACTCAACACGCTGGAAACTAGATTTCCTGGCTTTAATCTCTCTAACAATTGGACCATCTCTACAAGACGAAATCTGCACCAACTACTCGGCCTATTATTTTGCCGCGTGTCTGGTTTCCAGAGCGTTTTACGAATTCTACATCATGAACCAAGCCAGCGAGAACCATTGGATCTACCAAGACTCGAAATGGATCGTCCGATTTTGGATCTGTCAGATCCTCTCGTCTCGCCCTGTTCTCGAACTCTCCTCCCATAGTCCCGTTCATCGTTTCCCCGCCTGCAGTCACGCCGCCGCCGCCACTGAAAGCTCCAGCTTGATTTTGGTGAATTGATGAAACCATAAGTACTAACCTAGTTTATCAAAATGATTATGAGATATGTAGCACTACTCCTAGTGACGATGCAATGGAGGAGATCATGACGATGATGTTGGCATGTTGATAATCAAATGCTTGAACTTGGAAAAGGAGAATGAGAAAAATAAAAGGCTCAAGGCAAAGGTATAAATTATATGAGCCATTTTGTTTTGGTGATCAAGACACTTAAAGAGTGTGATCACATTTAGGATTGATAGCCGTACTATTAAGAGGGGTGAAACTCGTATCGAAATGCGGTTATCAAAGTGCCACTAGATGCTCAAACTCATTGCATATGCATTTAGGATGTAGTGGAGAACTAACACCCTTAAAAATATTTGTGAAAATATGCTAACACATGTGCACAAGGTGATACACTTGATGGTTGGCACATTTGAGCAAAGGTGAAGAAGATAGAGGTGAAAAGGAGTTAGTCTCGCTGGTCACAAAGTGACCGGACGCTGGTCTCAGAGGGACCGGCGCGTCCGGTCAGTTGTAGCAGCGAAAATGCCGGCGTCGGTCTTCGACCGGACGCTGGGTCTCAAACTGACCGGGCGCTGGAAGGCTGCGTCCGGTCCTACTGACGTGGCAGCACAATGATCAGGGTGACTGACCGGACGTTGGTTACCCCCATTCTAGCCATATTAGGACCTTTCAGCCACCTGTCCCTTCGGCGCTTTTTGCCGGTCAACTCTGCCCATGAATCGGCCCCATCCACCACCCTTGATTTTTTTTAATTTTAACACTTTTTGGAAACTAATTTTAAATCTAACACGGTCATTTTTTTAAAACTAACACTTTTGGCCACGCTTATTGCCCTAGCGCGGTCAAATGCCTGTGCCGCGCCATGCATGACGGCGTGGTAGAGGGCTGACGTGGCAGCGACTGGAATCACTGACCACTGATGGGGCAGGGCCTACCGCGCCACCGATCTTGGCGCGGCACTGCCGCGCCCTGATCCATGGTGCGGCAGAGCCGAATAAAACCCCCGCTGTGTCTTGTGTCCGCCAGTGGCCGAGCAACCACCATTGCCCGAGCAGCGTAGCAAGGCCGCCTAGGCTGCGTCCGCCCGCGCCAGCCAGCCCGCTCCGCGCTAGCCAGCTAGCTAGCCAACCGTGTCCGCCCGCGCCAACCAGCCCGCCGTCGAGCATGGCACGGCCGCCGCGCCCGCATGTCGGCGCGCCACCCCCTCCGACCACGCACGGCGGCTGCCCGCCGAGGCCTGCGCCCGCTCCTCTCGGTCTGGTCTAGCACGCTGCAGCGAGGTACTCCCCTAATATAGTTAGTATAGTTAATAAAGTTAGTAAAATTATTAATGTATAGTTAGTATAGTTAGTTAGTTTAGTTAGTATATGTAATATAGTAAGTTAGTATAGGTAGTAAAGTTATGTAGTTTAGTTAGTACAGTTATTGATTCTAGTTATATATTGGATTTAGTCTAATTATTTGTTGTAGTTAGCCTTGTATAGATGTTAATATTAGATTAGTTAGTATAGTTATCGTTAAAATATGTATTAATATTACTATGGACATTACGTACGACGATTTCGATGACTTGATGAAGTTTCTTGAAATGCTTTTGCAGATGGATTGTTGTGTTAGAGTTTTGTATGGAGGAAGTGTTAGGAAAGAAGATGATATATTTGAGGATATGGAAGAAGAATTGGAATGGTTTGATGAACCTCCTAGCTTCAACGACCTTTGTGTCCGTTTGAATGCAAGTTTTGTGGTGATTTCACACTGAAGGGGAGGTTTGATACTGGGAAGACTAGGGAACACTATGTCCTCATGCCCTTGTGCGACCCTGCTCACTGGTCCCGCTACACTAGGGTTCTCCAAGGTTCCAATGTGCCCATGGCTGAGGTGGTGGTGGAGAATGGGTACAGGATGCAGGGTGTTCAGGACGACCCGTTCATTGATGATTTTGGAGGCAATGACCAAGAATTAGGGGTCGAAGGGAAAGCAACTCAGGATAATATGGATTTGGACGGTCAGTTGACATAGGAGCAGTTTCATTCAACTGCAGTAGGTTGTATATCATTACTACAACCCTAGCTTGAAATGGTTTATGGACATCGGAGGGATGTTTTTTTGGGACCCATTGAGGCATGTCCTCTATCGTGTGTTCTGGTCGTTCACGCAAACAGAACATGCATTCTAGTTTTGTCGGTTAGTCATACTTGTTGATGGCACTTTCCTAACAGGAAAGTACAGGGGCACCTTGATGATGGCTGCTACTGTTGATCCTGAGGATCAGATAGTACCCATGGCTTTTGCTTTGGCAGAGGGAGAGAACAATGAATCATGGTCATGGTTCTTATGGCTTCTACGTGTGCAAGTGTTTGGCCCAACTCGCACTATATGTTTGATCTCAGACCGTTACACAGGGCTTCTTAATGCTGCAACTGAGCATATAGATAGGTTCCCGCCTCTAGTACATAGATGGTGCATGAGATACTTTGCCGCTAATTTCTGGCGGCGTCAGCGAAAACAGGAGGTATGTGACAAGGTAAAGGCTCTATGTTGTGTACGTACAGAGCACCAATTCAAGGAGACAAAGAGAGAACTAGACAAGATGGTAAATGTAGCGGGAAAGGTCTGGTTAGAGGCGCAGATAGAATAGAAGGCTCAGTAGGCGTTAGCATATGACGAGGGGGGTTTTAGGTATGGCATCATGATCACTAACTCCTCGGAGTCCTTCAATCATGTATTCACCGGAGTTCGATCATTGCCTGTGTCTGGAATTGTTGAGTTCTCCTTTCATAAGTGCAATGAAATTTTGTGAAGAGGTGGGAACTTGCGCAGAGGAATATAGCTGAGCAGGGGCATTTTGGAAAGGCTATAGCTAAACATTTGAAGGAGGCCGAGAAATTGGCCAAGCAGCACACCGTCGAGCCGTATGGACCCTGCCGCCATATCTTTAGTGTACGGGGCAAGGGTGGCACAAGCTTGGGCGGTGAATGTTATGGTGGACGAAACTACCGAGTTAATCTTGAAAAGGTATAGTGCAGTTGCAACGTCTCTCAGATCATGCATGCCCCTTGCTCTCATATGATCACGGCCTGCAGGGTTCATGGGTACAACTATGAGGATCTGCCATATATGTCACCCTTATATCTCTGTTCGAACACCATTAGTATTTGGGAGATGAGCTTCGAGCCATACCTTGACCCGACACAGTGGCCACCTTATAATAGTTATGACTATGTGCCGCATCTGGATCTAATGAAGGTAGGAAAGGGTAGGAGGAAGAAGAAGCGACTCAAGAGGGATATGGACGCTATGAGAGGGTATGACGAAGACATGTACAACGGGGACACTTCAACGAGACCCGTGGTAGGAATCTTTGCTCCGTTTGTAAACAATCTGGTCACAAGGCTAGCCGACATAGAAGATGAGGGCAGCAGGTGATTTCATATTGTGTTCGTATTGCATAACAAGTAGTTTAAATTTTGCAATGCTACACAATGTTAATCTAAATATTGTTAATTTGAATACTCTAACCCTTAGTTTATCAATTTGTAACAGGATGGCCCCTCCCATGCCGCACCAGCTGTACACCCTTCTTGAGGTGGAGTACGACGACCCCCTTCTTCCACCAGACCACGAGGTTTCCAAGAGGCGTTCGAGGGATCCTTACATTCCTATGACTTAGTTTATTACGTCGAACTTATGTTGAACGAATATTGTTGTCGAAAATTTATAGACTCATAAACCAATGAAAATGTTATGTGGCAACTTGTCATTCATTTATTTGCTTCATGTTCGTTTGAACTTGCGCACGGTCGTGGCAGCACTTGTAGTTTTGTACAACACCGACAACAACTCAACTGAAACTGAATGTTGTCTGTCCACGTCACTGACGCACCATGGTCTATGGTGTGTCACTGAGATGCCGTGGACTCTGGCACGGCAGTACCTGGGCTATGGCATGGCGTAACTAGTGGGCTATGTTGCTGTATTCAAGATAATTTCACCCGATTACGTTCGTTTTAGAAATTTTGAACGCATGATACAAACAGATGTGATCACTTAAGATCGATCATGGGTAATCTGAGTACATGATACATGGGTACAATACATCAGTACTTCAAATGGAACATAAGACAACACAATAGAATTTCTACTACATAGCTACATTGATCATTAATAAATCATGGAACTAACAGACGACGCAAATAAAAAACCCTCCGTCAGAAAGATACTGAGTAAGCAACTCGTTGTCTGAGTACCAATCCTCAACCACAACCCTATTGTTGTGGCTAGGCTCACCTGCATTGCCCTGATCTGCCTTTCACCTGTAGTAAACGGCCTCCATTTCATCTGTAGCCTCTACGGCCTGAGTGTAGAACACGTCGTCATCCTCCTTCGCCTGCAAGCCTGCCTCTGCTAGAGCGATGAGCTCACTCAGTCTGCTAGTGTCGTCCTCAACCTCCTCCACCTGCAAGCCCGCCTTTGCTAGAGCGATGAGCTCACTCAGTCTACCAGTGTTGTCTTTAACCTCATCTGCCTGCAAGCCCGCCTCTGCTAGAGCGATGAGCTCGCTTAGTCTGGTAGTGTCGTCCTCATCCTCGTCCCCCTCATCAGACAACACAATCAGTGATTCAACGGTGCGATCGGCTCGCTTTTTATGCTCATCTAACTTCTTTTTCTCGTACCTTGCATGAGCCACCTCTGCAACATGGTCCTCGTTGCATCCAATCCCTTTATGTATAAAATGCAATCAGTTAGCAACGCAACTATATTACATTTAAAATTAGGAAACGAAAAAAGGCTTCCAAGCACTCACTGGTACATAATGAAACAACATGCTCGTTCAAGACCTACATCTGTACTCTTGTCTCCTCCCTTGCCTCCTTCCTTGCCCTCTCCTCCTCTAATGTCATCCGTCCCTCCAATCCCCATTTGATGATAAGCCCAACGTCGATCGGGTTACAAATACCGCACTATCTAGCAAACTCACGCATTTTGTCTTTGTGATGTTTAACGAAAAGGTTGACGTAGTCAGGTACATATCCCCTCTTTCGTGCAATTACTTGCTTTCCCTTTAGTTCATCCAAGAACTTAGTTTGACCATCATAACATTCCCACCTGTATTTCCTAATGCTCTGTTCAAACGATAAATTATATCATATATGTCTTAGCAAAAGAAATAAAATATGATTTCATGGTTACCACAAAAATAACCAATCTCATCATAGTCAATCATATGGCCATAATAATGGCCTATTCCAAGCTCCGAAGGGACTAGACCGTAGTTGGATTCAACACTACATTCGCACTTGACTGGCGGTGCTTTGTAAATTAACCTTTCTTTCTTCTTTTGCTTTGCTTTTGGAGTTTCTTCGGGCCATTTGTTTTTAGGACCATACAACCACTCCTTGAAATGACACTTCGCCATTGAATACACCTAAATAACATGACATTAGTACATGCCACATATAGCTCAACATTTCAACACATGCACTTTGCACTTACTTCATGCTTGTTTGGACACACAAACTCTAACATATTATCAGGGTTTATCACGGCTCGATCTCCGCAATGGCACAGAGGAGGTTCCTCGAGTCGTCTAACTGTGGCTAAGTGCTTCTCCTTAGCCATCATTGGAGGAGGGTTAGAGAGAGGTGGAACCCACCGCTCGAAGTGCTCTCGTGGATGTCACCCTCTCCACCAATCGTCGAAAAGGAGGTACCTAGGGTCAAACTTGTCTGCACCATCGATCCACTGAAAGAAAAAAACACCTCTCATGGGCCTACACAACAAAATTCCAACAAAATATTAGTAACCTAGTAATACAAATGAGAAAAAAAAACATACGGAAACAATTACTTGCATTAAAACGGCTGTATGTGTAGAAGCAACGAGCCGCTATGTCTGGATATCTCGATTGAAACACGTCGGCCAGACGACCACAATCACAGTTAGGAACAGGGAGTTCAGGAGGGACGGGGGCATCTTTGCTAGACTCGTCAGGGTATAATTCTCTAGGACAATCTCGTTTTCGCCATAACTGCTCCCAAAACATGTCTTCCATTTAATAAAACAGTTCAAATTAAACATCAATCAAAACAACACAAATTAATGTAAAATATAATCATTTGCAATGCAACTAAAATAATATAACCGAGAATTATAGCAATAAAAAAGTACATGGTAAACATACTTCTAACTAAATAATTAACCTTAACATTGACAAAATCAAACTAATATCTTTCTTCAAACCGTAGACTATAGTTCACAAACATAATTTTCCTCCTAACCTTAACTCCTATTCATAATATCCTATCCACCATTCAAACGAAAATAAAATGTGCATCATTACCTTGAACGAGGATGAAGAGAGAGGGAGACGGTCGGGGAATAGAAGGAAAGGGAGGGAGGCGGCAATGGAGGTCCGGGCGGGGGTGGGCTGCCGGCGTTCGTGGTGCGGCGGCCGGCGTGCTCGGCGGTGGGCTGGCGCGGGCGGACGCGGGCGCGGCGGCTAGGCGGCCTTGCAGCGGGACTGGCCACAGGGGTTTTATTCGGCTCTGCCGCGCCACGGATCAGGGCGCGGCACTGCCCTGCCAAAATCGGTGGCGCGGCAGAGCCCTACCACGTCACCGGTCGCGATTTCGGTCGTCGCCACATCAGTCGGCTGCCGCGCCACCATGCATGGCGCGGCACAGGCATTTGGCCGCTCTAGAGAAATAAGCGCGGCCAAAAGTGTTAGTTTAAAAAAACGATAGTGTTAGATTTAAAATTAGTTTCTAAAAAGTGTTAAAATTAAAAAAAATCTCACCCTCGGCCATCGGCCGCTCCTTCCTCACTCGACACAGCTCCTCACCCCCTCCCATCGCTTCACGCTCGAGCTTGGCGCGGGCGCCTCTGCGACGGCATGTCCCTCCACGAACACGAAACACTAGTCGTGTTGTGCGCTGTGGCCCTTCTCCTGTAGCCTCGTGCGCCTGCCAAGACTCCGCGTCACCCTTTGCTCCCTAGCTGCAACCACTACCTCCATCAGCCCTGCGTCAAACTACGGCGGTTGTGGCTGCCTTGGAAGGGGATGTTAGGTGCTAGCTTGCAGATCCATGTGGAGGCAAGCAGCGATGGCGCCCAGCCACTGCCCTGGGAAGCAGAGCTAAAGCGACCAGCCAAGTCTCTCTGGGTGCTTTTTTACGAAACAGGTGAATGGTAGAAGTTAGATAATTTAATTATCCTCCTTTTGAATTCTTTTTTTGAGATCCTACACATAGATAAAATGTTGTATTTAATTGTAATTTCTTAACATAAGCTCGCCACTATCTTTTCCTCCTATATATATTGTTTAACCTGTATCATCACTTTGAATACTACATCTCCAACTGCACCGCTTGCAAAAACTAAATATTATATGATAATTCTCTCTCAAGACTCATAAGGTATAGGCTTATTTTCAGAATTATTCTTATATATTACAAAATCTACGACATCAAGTAATTTCTATTTTGCAACACGACGAGTTATTCATTCAGAGTATGCATAATTCATATCAGATTCATCAGATTTAATGGAAGATAAATTCCTCAATCTTTACAGATTAAGACCAACAGGGCTGTCAGCATAAATCTAATTAGCCCCTGCCCCCTAAGATGACATCGTAGCATTGTACTCCCAGTAGTCTGAAATCAGAAGTTAAGATTTGTCCTTAGACAGAATACGCACATGTTAGGCACTTTGCCATTTGGTGCAACACTGAACTCCAGGATTTTATGATACTTGACAGCCGGTTTTCAGAGAAAACAGTGCTGATATGAAGGCCATTGTGTGCCATTCTTCAAGTTTGACGGAGCTAGTGGAAGTGTGGACCATGATGCTTCCTCCCCAACCAGTGAAACACGTCATTTAGAAGCATGAGCATTTTCTATATATCATATATATTTGGAAATTCCACAAGCAAACACCATTGAGTCTGTGCAGAGAACCCTTGTTTACATTTAGTGACGACAATATATAGCATGTTTTGAACTGACAATTATGTGAGACTCATCAATGTTGGAAGGATACTAGATAATAGCAAAACTCTTCCTGAGTCTTTAGTCTTAATTAAACATATTGTTAGGCCTAATGTGTTTGATCTCTAGTCCGACAAAATTACCAGCTTTTGTATACTCAAATGTCAGAAATGAATATGTTAATTTCTATTTACAAAATAATACCAATTTGTTAACAACACACTCAGATATATAGGAATTTAGGGTAGAGAGCACAACAAAGGGGCAGGAACGGAGGAGGGGTTCTTCATTAGAGTTCAGGAGTTCATGGTTCAAATGATCGATGCCTGATTACAGAGGAGGCGCTGCCCTTTTACCAGTTCGCAAACGGGAAGACGAGAGTCCCAGTGAGTCACGCCATCTCCACGTAATGGACCGAAGCTAGCCCTAGCAGTCTTCTGGTTGGGCTTCCTTGTACGACGAGGCCTTGGCTCTTCAGTCCCATCAGCGTCGGGTCCATCCTTGGTCTTCTCTTTTGCTTCCTGGTCGTTACCATCGGTAACAGTCATGCTGGATGAACCTCAGGTCGTCTCCTCCATCCTCATGATCCTTGACGACGGTCCCTTCCTCTTCATCAATAGGGCCACCGGTCGCTTCCTCAGTATGAGACTGCCGATCCTCCGCGGCCTCTGCTACATATTCGTCACAAGCACCCCCGGCGGTCTCATCGTTCTGGAGGCCTTTGACTCCATGGACGCCGTGAGCGTCCTCAACCCCTTCACTGGTTCCATGATCTATTTTGCGGCTCGACTGCCAACCGAGCGGTCGGCATTCACTGCCTATGTTGTTGGTACTTGGTACAACGCCCACGCTCGTGTTGGTTTCCGGCGCGTCAAACTATGTGTACTGGGTGGATCCCCAGAGCGGGTCTTTCTCTGTGGAGACGCTCAGCAACTGTCCTGCAAGAAGGCTGCCTTAGATTGCCGCCGGCGTCCACCGTGAATCTGTTCCTAGTGCCAAGATCATCTTCGGCCGCCGTTGTTACGCGGTGGAGGTCCTTGGAGGGGACATCCTGGCGGCCTTGAAGCACCGCCATGGCATGGATGTTTTCAAGATTGATGCTGCTGGGAACGTGACGGAGAGGGCCAAGAGCATCGGTAGCCTTGCTCTCTTCATCGGCGTCAGGTGCCTTGTTGTTGACACCGATTGCTTCCCGACCGGTTGAGGCCAACTGCGCTTACTTCCAACTCATTGGCCCATTCCCTTGCAAGAGTTGCATCTACAAGTTTAACATTGGAACTTATAATGAAGAACAGCTGGTCTTGGCATCCATGGACAACTTGCGCCCTTACACTTTAACGCACCTCCTCTACAACTACACTATGGACATTCCAGGTCATCTGATAACGTGGGAAAAGCGCTCCATCGACCTCGATCATGCTCAAGGGCGATTGTGCTGACTAGTTCAGCGATCCGTGCTCAGAGATAATAAGTGCTCCCTCCATACTAAAAAAATGAAGTCAGTTTTAGACAGTGACACGGTCTGCAGAGCATAACTTTGACTACTTATTTTTATAAAGATATTTATCAAAAAGTGATATATGTAATTTTTTGTGAAAGTATTTTCCAAGACAAATCTATACATATGGTTTTCACATTTCCAAACTCAACAACTTAAAAGTTATTCATGATTTACATTTCCAATGTTTGACCCAAGCCTTGTCTAAAACGACTTCATTTTTTAGTATGGAGTGAGTATTATTAGTTACTGTTTAATATATTTGTATTTGTATGTTTTTTCTCCTTTACTTTATAAGAAGTCACGAGTCTTAATTTTGATTTTTCAAACTTTATTTTTATTGACTGCTTATTATTATTATTGTACCTTTTAACTATCCTTTTTGCACTTCTTAAATACTACAATAGCATAAGGAATTGTTTGAAACCTGCACCATGTCACATAAGGCATTTCATCCATAAATTTAGCTCTAGGGGTAAATTTAGCAATTTAGGTGGCTATAAGAGCAACTCCAAGAGACTCTCTATATCCTTTCTAATTATTAATATAAACTGTAGTGAAAAATATCCTGCAATAGTTTCTTTAATTGGTTATCAAATATAGCCATCTCTATTTCTGGATTTTTTGATAGTCAAAAATAGAAAACTAGAATGACATTTAGAGTACACACAAGATATAAAAACCGTCAGGGAATAGAAAGATATAGAAAATGAATTTTATGCAAATGACTCTTGAAATGATAATTTAGAGAGTGAGTTTTACCAAGACTCTTGGAGATGCTCTAATTTTGAGAGAAAATAAAGGGATAAAAAAATGATGTCGATGATGCAGCCTTATTTGACCACCGGTTCATTTTACGATTCGTTAGTAAAAACAATTTTCACTGCCGGATAGAACAACGAATTGTTATCTGGCGCTGACATTTTCTTTCACAGCCGGTCCAATACAAATTGGTGCACTGGTCGTTTTGGCCCACGGTGAAATGGACCCTTGTTATCTCAGCCGGTTCAAATGCCCAACCAGTGATGAATACACTTATCACCGCCGGTTCATTTGGTCACCGTGCCGCCCTAGCCATAGAACCGACAGTGAAATATATTCGACTCCGGTTGTGTAAAACCCAACAATGATAAGGGCACGGGTAAGACATAGGCCCTACTCATCGGTCCCACTTGCAAGCTTTGTGGGAAGACCTAGAGAAGTGGGGGGGGGGGGGGGGGGTTGAGGATGAGAGGCTTGTGTATGTTAGGGTTCAGAAGAGAGGGATGAGATGCTCTCATCCACCCAGGGCTAAATAATAGAAGTTCAATTGGAGAACTTTTTCATCTGTTTGAACCCTCAATGGAACGAGCTCAAATAACTTCCTCTAGGGACAGACGGTACTTACATAGGTGGCTACATGCCACATCCTTGACTCATTTGTTTTGGGGGGTTGATTGAAAGCAAGCATAATTAGTGGATCACGTTTGAGTTGTGACCGTGTATATATATAAGCTGGCTAGGAATCTAGGATCGTGTTAGAAATTTTAGAAGAACAGTACCGGATGTTTGAATAGTTCTCGTCCGATTTTTGATATCGCGTACATACTCCAGAATGTATATGCGCTCTCATTTTACGGGCTGTATTTGGGCTAGAAAGCCCATTATCATCGTGTCCATTTGCTAATAAGAAGTTAGAAGCACGATCTGTGGAGCAATATTTGGGCTGAATTCGAGTCTGAAATTTGGAGGATTGGCTACCTGGCTTCACTTGAGTTGCTTTCTGTTTAGCAGTGATCGATGACGTTGGAGGGAGTTGGATCGACCAGCTCCCGCGGTCCACGTCCACCTCGGACGTAGTAGGAATCAAACCTCGCACGGGAGCCTAGGCGGCGCCGGCGGCATGGTGATTTCCCATGAGCGTAACTGCAGCGAGCAGTAATTAATGGCAATGCATGCAGTGTTGGCTGACGGGATCAACGGGTGAACTGCTCGTTGGTCTTGTCGAGTATCTGCTAGTGTTGTCGAGTACCCATTAGCTATACCGATCATAAACAAACGTTGTCCGTCCCCACGCACTATGGCTAGAGCTAGAAGAAGAAGAGAGAACAGAGCATGCACACACAATATAAGATATCAGCATTGGTCGAAGCTTTGTCTGTGAGATTGTGGGGGTATGGCCCCTGGTATCCACAGTATAAGACATGGACCGCACCATCAAAGGTGGCCCAGCCCATAGGATCAAGACGTGCACGGCGCTGCTCGGCGTGTACCGCAAACTATTGTATAGTACCAAATATACTATTTTATTTGTAACCATGTCCCTCCAGACTATATAAGAAGAGACAGAGGTCTCCTAGTGGACAAGATCTATCTACTACATCTCAATACAATACACCAAAGACACAGGAAGTAGAGTATTACGTCGATCAGACGGTCCGAACCTATCTAAATCGTTGTCTCTGCGCCTTGTGTCAGCATCCGGTTCCTGGTTACGCGCACCCCACTGACAAATCTACCATCGCGGGATACCCCTCGGTCGACAGAGATGGCAAATCTAAACTCTCTTTACTGAGTTGTCGTGTATGTCTATTTATACAACTCTACCATCTAGTCTTAGTACAACGCATATGCTGCAACAATAACTAGATAACATTCAGGGCTGACTCTGCGCCGGCCACTGCATGTGCCTACAATGCTGCAGGTGAGCTGTGCGGCGTCTGCACCTACAGCGGCTATAGTATCACAGTAGAGGGCCTTTCGGCGCCGCCTTCCCTTACTGTGTTCACACAAGGTAGCAGTAGATTATCTAACAATTTTTCCCTAATCCTACTGCTAACCCTTGTACCCCCTCCATGCCGATCATCTCCTTCAGCTTTGTGAGTCAGAGACGTCAGAGCGGCTTGGTGAGGACGTCCGCGAGTTGCCGACCAGTTTCGACGAACTCGATGACGATCTGCCCTTTATCAACACAGTCCCTAAGGAAGTGGAACTTCACGTCGATGTGTTTACTCCGATCGTGTAGAACCGGATTCTTCACGAGGGCAATGGCGGACTGATTGTCCACCATCAGTGCTGGTGGGTGAGCTTCCACACCGGTCAGCTCACCTAGTAGTCGGTGTAGCCATACAACTTGGCACACCGCTAAGGCCGTCGCTACGTACTCTGCCTCGTACGTAGATAGCGCCACCACCTTCTGTTTCAGCGACAACCATGAAATTGGAGCCGACCCAAGGAAGGCGAGCACGCCTGAGGTGCTCCGTCACCCGTCGATGTCCCCCGCCATATCTGCATCGCTGAACACAGTGAACTGCATCCTACTCCCGTCGATCTTTGGGAAGATGATCCCATGATCCACTGTCCCTTTGACGTAGCGTAGTAGCCACTTCACCGCAGCCCAGTGATCCTCTCTGGGATCCTCCATGAAGCGACTAACGTAGTCCACGGTGAACGCAATGTTCGGTCTCGTATGGACTAGGTAGCGCAGATCGTCGATGATGCTCTGATAGAGTGTCGCATCCACCTTTGCAACGGTGCTGGCCTTTGTCAGCTTCAGCCGCTCCTCCATTGAAATCACGCATGGCTTGCACTCAGCCATGCCACTCCTCTCCAACAGCTTAGAGGCATACGTGCTCTAACCGAGCGTGAGTTCCTCCTTCTCCTGTCTCATCTCGATACCGAGGTAGTAGGAGAGTGCGCCGAGATCGCTCATTCAAAAACGAGCCGCCATCTCCCGCTTAAAGCTGTTGATGTCCTCCGTGCGCGCACCAGTGACGATCAAGTCGTCCACATACACGCTGATGACGAGCTCTTCCTTCCCCCGTCGCAGCGTGTAGAGCACGTGCTCGGTTGCGCACCTCTGAAACCCAAGCTCGCCCAGCGTGGCGTCAAGCTTGGCGTTCCATGCTCATGGGGCCTACCGCAGCCCATAGAGCGCCTTACGTAGTTGGAGCACCCTGTGCTCCTCTCCCTTGATGGTGAAACCTGGAGATTACCTGACGAAGATTGTTTCCGCCAGTTTGTCGTTTAGGAAGGCCGATTTAATGTTCAAGTGATGGACGCGCCAGTCATTTGCTGCTGCCAAAGCAAGTAGCAAACGAACCGACTCCATGTGCGCTACTAGCGCAAAGACCTCCTCGAAGTCTATGCCCTCGCGCTGAACAAAGCCTTGGGCGACGAGGCGCGCCTTGTGCTTGACAATGGCGTCAAGCTCGTCCCGCTTGTCCTTGTACACCCGCTTTAGGCTGATTCGACGGCATCCTGGAGGTGGATCGACGAGCTGCCAAGTCTCATTTTCCTCGATCGCCTTCATCTCCTCCAGCATCGTTCGTCGACAGTTTCCATCGCGCTCGGCTAGCATGAACATGGGTGGTTCCTCTGCACTGACGAGTAGCAGCTCTGCGTCATTGAGCAGCCTGCTCGCTAGACCTGAGGGACCTGTGCCGCCGATGATGTCATCCAGCCTACGGAACCGCACCTCCTCACCTTCGTGGTAGGCGTCCATGAACTCAGTGATGTCACTTGGAGGTGAGGCGAACTCGATCCGCGTCGATGGAGTTCCCTGTTCCGCTGGAGTGCCTGGCTCAGCACCTAGAGTGCTCGGCACTACTTCTGGGCAGCTCGTCATAACTCCTGCAGTGTTTGGCCACACTATAGAAGTGTCCAGCCTTAGTCTTAGAGTGGTCGGTACCACTACAAGACGTCTTGGCTCCGTCACGGGAGTGCTCGGCACCTGTTCTAGAGTGGTTACCACCACTACAGAACCTCCTGACACCACTCCTGGCGTGCTCGACATCCCTCTAGGAGTGCTCAGCACTCTTCCTAGAGTGCTCAACATCCCTCCCGAAGTGCTCGGCACTACCCTAGGAGTGCTCGGTTCTACTGCCGGAGTGCTCGGTACTCCTCTCGAAGTGCTCAGCACCTCTTCCCCAGCGTCTCCACCACCGTGGATGACCAAGTGCTCGACGACGAAGGTGTTGATGAAGCCACCAGTTTCCCCCATGCTCGAACTGCTCTGGTCCCAAGCCGCCTTCTCGTCGAACACAACGTCGCACGAGACAAGCACCTTGTCTCCGCATGGGTCATAGAGCTGGTACGCCTTGGTACCCTCCGCGTAGCCTAGGAACACCATGGGTGTGCTCCTGTCCTCCAGCTTGGTGAGGTTTAGCTTCGTCTTCTTGATGTGGCCGATGTAGCCGAATGTCCAGAGGAAGGACACGCTCGACTTGCGCCCATACCAAGCTTCGAACGACGTCTTGCCCATCAGGGCCTTGGTCAGAGCACGATTGAGGATGAACACCGCCGTGGTCACCGCCTCTCCCCAGAACCTTGCCGGCATGCCTTTGGCCTTCATCATGGATCGGGCCATGCCGACCACCATTTGGTTCCGTCGCTCCACCACGCCATTCTGTTGTGGCGAGTACGGCGCGGTGTGGTGTTGCCCCACACCTTGATCCACGCAGTACACAGCGAACTCCACTGAAGTGAATTCACCACCGCGATTAGTCCTCAGCACGTGTGCCTTCTTGCTGCTCTCGGCCTCCGCGCGCGTCTTGAACTTCTTGATCGCCGCCGCCGCTTCATCCTTGCTCGTCAGGAGTTGCAGCCGCATGTAGCGACTATAATCATCCATGAGCAGGAGAAAGTACCACCAACTACTGTTTGTAGCAGGCGTGATCAGCCCCGTAGAGGTCACCGTGGATGAGCTCAAGAGCGTCCTTCACGTGATACTTGGTCACCTTTGGGAAAGGTAGCCTCATCTGCTTCCCGGCCAGGTAGCTGTCACACAGCTCGCCTCCGTGCTTGATGTGGGGTAGCCCTCGGACCATCTTCTCCAGCCGACCAACTGCGTTGAAGCTGAGATGTCCAAACCAGGCATGCCACATCCATGGTTCCTTGGAGTGCCTTACCGCCAGGCACACCGGCTGCTCTACCTTCAGGTCGAGCAGGTACAACCGGTTCAGGGACCTCTTCACCTTGGCGAGAAGTTGCTACTCCTAGTCCCTGATCCTAAGGACTCTATCCTTGATCAGTACCTCGCTACCACGCTCATCCAGCTGACCAATGTTGATGATGCTGGAACGCAACTGCGGGATGTAATATACATTCATTAGCGCGCGGTGCTTCCCGTTCTGGCATCTGAAGATAATGGTGCTGCGCCCTTGGATAGCCACCCTTGAGCCGTCACCAAACTTCACCGTACCGGTAACATCGCCATCAAGCTCGGAGAAGGATGTCTTGGAGCCCGTCATGTGGTTACTGGCACCAGAGTCCAGATACCACCGCTGCTCCTAGTCGGTGCCCACACGTCCGAGGTGAACTTGGGCACGTGGTTCGTCGAGGTTGACGGTCTTTAGGGCCTTCCCAGGTCCTTCCACCGTCGTTGCCTCTTTCCTCTCCTTGGCCTCGACGTCGTGCAGTGCACAGAACGTCGCCATCAGGATAATGGCCTCATCCTCATTATCGGCTTCCGCTAGATGAGCCTGAGCCTTCTTTTCCTACTTATGGTTTGGGCACTCCCGTGCCTAATGGCCCATCTTCCCGCAATGTCGGCGGGCATTGGGGTCGACCTGCTTCTTCTCCGAAGAAGCCTTGCTGCGGCGCTTGCCCTCGCCACCGCGACTGGAGGAGGCTGCCTTCTTAGAGTTCCTCCAAGTAGCCCAGTCCTCTTTCGTCAGCAGGAGTTTCCCATTGTCCTTTGTTGCTGTCGCCTGCTCCAGGCGCTCTTCCACCACCCGCAGATGGTCTGTCACATCCTTAATGGTGAGGGTGGACAAATTCAGCATCGTCTCTATGGAGAGAGCGATCTGGATGTACTTTACCGACACGGAGTGGAGGTACTTGGAGACCGCCTCCTCTTCGTCGATGGTGACGCCATGGCTCTTCAGCTTGCTGGTGAGCGTCTGCAGGCGGAGAGAGAAGTCCTTCACCGTTTCACCATCCTTAAACTTGAGATTGGCATACTCCTGCTTTAGAAGCTGGGCCGTCGCCTTCTTTGCGCGGTCGGAACCGACGCGCATCGCCGCAATAGCCTCCCATGCCTCCTTAGCCGAGCTCTTTGTCCCCAATGGCTCCCGGTACTCTGCTGGTACAGCAGCGAAGATAGCCTCCAACACTGACATGTCATCTTCTTCATTGTCGGTGCCCTTGTCAATAGTATTCTAGAGCCGTCGGGCTCTGAGCTTGACCTTCATAGTTGGTGCGAGTCAGCGTCGGCCAACTGGTGCCACTGACCTCCTGCACCGTGAGAACAACGACCTCTGGTCGTGGCTGGGCAGCCACAGTAGTGCCACTGCTATCGCCTATCTCCGAACCGCCCGTCATCGTCAGCAGTTAGTCTGGCGACGGCGCTTGTACGACTCTGAAATCACTTGTTGGCCCATAGGATCACCGGCTCAGGCGAGTGAACCATTCGCCGATCTTGTCGAGCACCCGCTAGTGTTGTCGAGCACCCACTAGCTGTGCCGACCACGAACAAGCGTTGTCCGTCCCCACGCACTATGGCTAGAGCTAGAAGAAGAAGAGAGAATAGAGCATGCACACACAATATAAGACACCAGCGTTGGCCGAAGCCCTGTCTGTGATATGGCAAATCTGAACTCTATTTACTGAGTTGTCGTGTATGTCTATTTATACAACTCTATCTATCTAGTCCTAGTACAGTGCACATGCTGCAACAGTAACTGGATAACATTCATGGCTGACTTTACGCCGGCCACTGCATGTGCCTACAGTGCTGCAGGTGAACTGTGGACGTCTTCACTTGCAGCGGCTAAAGTATCACGGCAGGGGGCCTTTCAACGTCGTCTTTCCTTATTGTGTTCATTAGCAGTAGATTATGCAGGTGCAGTGGAACGCCAGATGATCCTTTCTTCTTCCGCTCGATCGACCTCAAGGCTTGCCGCTGGCTCTGCTATTTAACCCACCAGGCCACCACACCGTGCTCTCTTCACCAGCCTCAGTCAGCAAACAGATATCAAAACCCTAAACCTCGAGGGTCCATCGATCGTGACCATGGCTCAGGGCTGGTCGTCGCTTCCGGCGGACCTCGTGAACCGCGTCGCCGACTGCCTCCTGGCCACCAACGACCTCGACTGCTACACCGACCTTCGCGCCGTCTGCCACCACTGGCGCTTCGTCACCGCCGACCCCGGGAGCAACCAGCATGACCCTCGCTTTCGCCCCACCCGGTGGGTCATGCTGGATGAACACGAGGTCTCCTCCGCCGTTAACACTTACGGTCCGTTCGTCTTCGTCAACACCGCCACCGGCCGATTCCTCCGCAGGAGATTGCTGCTCCTCCCTGACCGCGACAGCGACAGGGACATTGACTACCTCTTCGTCACAAGCACCACCGGCGGCCTCATCGTTCTGGCGGCCAGGAAACCCCCGCACGCCGTGAGCGTCCTCAACCTCTTTACCGGCTCCTTGATCCGTTTTGCGGCGCCACTGCCGGGCGAGTCGGGTCTGTGGCTCCGGTTCACTGCCGACGTTGTCGGCTCATCCCCTACACTAGTCCTGGTCGCCGTCGGGTGTAGCTTGGTGTACTGGGCGGAACCCCAGAGCGAGTGTTTCTGTGACTCTGATATGAGGCACCGTGAATGTCCTGCAAGCAGGCTACCCCAGATCGCCGCAGCCGTGAACCGTGAATCTGTGTCGTCTGATGCCAAGGACATGGTCGATCTGCTTCCATCTGAGGACGACGACGGGGGCTGTCGTTGTTACGCGGTTGTGGCCGCCGGCGGGGATATGTTGGCGGTCTTGAAGCGGCGCCGTGGCATGGGTGTGTTCAAGATTGACTCTGCCGGGAACGTCATGGAGAGGGTGAAGAGCATCGGGAGGCAAGCTCTATTCCTCGGCGTCAGGTGCCTTGCCGTTGACACCGATGGCTTCCCAACAGTTGAGGCCAACTGCGCTTACTTCGAACTCACCGTCCGTGGCACGAACCAGTGTTACATCTACAAGTTTAACATTGGAATTTATGATGATGATGAAGAACCAGAGCTGGTCTCGGCAGCTATGGACAACCTGCGCCCTTTGACAATAACGCAGCTCCTGTGCAACCACACCATGCCCATTCCAAATCGACTGTATATTTGGAAGGTGTTCTGCAAGTACCTCGAGGCCGATTATTACCACAACTATATCGATTACGTTGATGATGAATGACGACAATACGTTTCATATCCTTACTTTGAAGATTATTAGGAATATATGTGAGGTTCAACCAGATGATGGTGGCTATATATCTGGCTATTGATGTCCTATCTTCAACATATCCTCCATCCCAAATTACAAGACGTATGACTTTTTTGACATCAAGTTTGACCATTCGTCTATGACTTTTTTGCCACTCGTCTTATTAAAAAAATTATGTAAATATAGTCAAATTTAAATCATTTTTGAAGAACTTTTATTAATAAACCAAGCTATGACAAAAGAAGAGATATTTTGCATTAATTTTTTGAATAAGACGTGTGGTCAAACTTAGTATAAAAAAGTTAAATGTCTTATAATTTGGGATGGATTGAGTATCTTTGAAGCCTTGAGCGTACAACACCAGTATTACCTAGCTATTAATTCTTCAAATAAAGTGTGCATATTGCAGTTTTATTGTGCGGATTAAATTATGAATCCGTTCCATCCCGCTGCTTAATTATATGCTAGTACTAAAACTAGCATATAAGTAGCCTGACCGTGACGCGTGACATGTGCGGCCAGAGGAGAGAGTGACGGGTCTCGCCGTTTTTTCTGTTGTGATACATTTTTTGCAGGAATAGTAGGAATACAAATGAAAATACAGGTAAAGGCTGGCACAGATCTCGAGAGAAGCTTTTACGGTGAAGATAGCACCTGCTACAGCATGTTCGCAAATGTTGGTTGTCGTGAAGAGCCATCGAGAGTCGAGACTGCCCTGCAAGCAGGCAGCCAACGCACTAGCAGCCGGCGCGTCTTTTAGGGCGTGTTTGAGTGATTGGAGAAAGGTGGCTCACGTGGCTGGCCAGAGATTGGCTAGAATTAGACATGCTCATCAGGTCGTGTTTAGGCTGCACAAACGAATTTAGGCACCTTGCATCAGCTCATGGGTAGAGTTATCCCTTTCTTCTTCCCTGCTCCTACCACCATTCTTGGGGGGGCATTTTGCACAAACACGTTGCATACATAGCGCAACTCTGCTCTTCCTAGTGTAATCGCAACCACCGGCCGTCTCCCGTGCGTGTGTGCCCTACCAGAGCTCGTCATCGGAGAGGGAGGTGGGCACCTGCGACGACGGCAGCACTGCCCATGGCGAGGTGGGGAGGGGGCAACAGGCGGACTGCGTTGCCAACCGGAGGTGACTCTAGCGTCCACTCGTGGCTACAGCGAGCCTAGCTCGCGTTCGTTCCCTGGATGCATCATCTTTGCTGCTTTAATGACCATACGGGGCGGGCTAGCGGGCTAGGTCAGGTAAACAAACAGCCGGCATCTGGCGGGGCTGGCCGGCCGTCTGGGGCCGAGGAAACAAACGCGCCCTTACAGGACCAGCAGACGAGCAGTGGAGCGGTCTCCGTGCGCTCTATACCACCAGCAGCCCAAGCTGACCCTTTCTTCCTCGCCTCCGCCCGGCACCCCGGCGTCCGCACCACTGCGGTCCCTACACCTGCACCCCGGCGCGCCCGTAGCCGAGCAATCCAAGCTGACATTTTCTTTCCAGCCTCCGGCCCCGCCCGGCTATCTCATTCGTCTTTCACGGGCTGTTCCTCGCCCCTGACTCATGAGTGCTTCTAGTGCAGGGGAGCCTGCAGTATTTGCCGGCGGATCGCAAGCCGTCTGCGATTCGGCCACGCAATTGAGCAGCCGACACAGAAGCAGAGTACCCCTGCATCGCAGATCCAGGGGATTCAAGAAAATCATCGAGTTCGCAACGGCGATACGCCTGCTGGTCTTGCGATTCCTGGATCTCTATTTTCTGCTTCATCGTCGCACCAGGTCGGGCAACATCAAAATCTCCTTAAGAGGTAACCAATCCATCAGCAACAACTATTTTTATCATTGAATTGCATCGGCGTCGTAGGTGGTGCAGCACTGCTTGAGGATTTTTTGCTCCTTTAACAGGTTTAGGGTGAGAAGACATGGAGCTGTATTTTGGTAGCGAAGTGCTTGCATTCAGAGACATGGGTCATTATGTTTTTTTTCTTTCTGTGTGTGATTTAATTAGGTTGAACTGAAGTCGTACTAGTTTTCCATTAGGGTAGTGTTTAGTTCCCAAAATTTTGCAAAATTTTTTAAGATTCCCTGTCACATCGAATCTTTGGATGCATGCATGAAGCATTAAATATAAATAAAAAATAAAACTAATTACACAGTTTAGACAAAATTCACGAGACGAATCTTTTAAGCCTAATTAGACTATGATTGGACACTAATTGTCAAATAACAACGAAAATGCTACAGTATCATTTCGCCAAAAATTTCGCCAACTAAACAAGGCCTAGGTTGGAACCATGAACATTGGTAGGCTGAATGAAGAACCATCAGTTTGTCCTAAACATAGCAAAACCTGGCATATTTGATACCTTGGCCCTCGTGACAGTGTGCAGTGATGATGGGACATCTGTATAGACTTTTCAAGTTATAAATTCAGTATATATCTCGTTTCAATGCAGGAAGAGAGGCAAACACGGTCCAGATTCAAGGATTTCACGTATGGAACAAAGTGCTATTACTGAGGCAATCTGAACTTCTACCAGTCGCAAGGGGCAGCCTGTTTTCGTGCCTGCCGTTGGCACGGAGTTCAACTCAGCCAAAGAAGCAAAAGATTTCTATAACTTATATTCATGGGAAATTGGATTTGGCATTAGAAGAGGTAGAAACAAAACCAATGGCAACAATTATATAACCAGGCAGGATTTTGTATGCTCATGTGAGGTAATATAGAAAACTACATGCTTACGTTTCTTATTTTTAGTATTGACAATGCCATTGAAATTGTGCTCATCATTTTTCTAATTGCTAAACCAGGGCATGAACAAAAGGGTAGCAACATGCAGGAGGACTGAGTGCAAAGCCATGGTTAGGCTCCATCGCACCAGTGATCATGGATGGGTTATTTCTCGGTTTGAGATGCAACACAACCATCCTTGCTCTGCCACAAATGGGCCTAACAAACAGTGGCCATCACATAGTGACATTGATCCGATGACCAAGGATGTTGTTCGAAAGCTTCGTGAAAATAATAGACCTATAGAGAGGGTTTGCACTGGACAGGACGACGACACGCGGACTTTCCCCGAAGGTAAGCATGCAGCCTCTCCCTCATTTTCATGTCAGTTCGCTCCATGGCCAGCCACCTCCTTAAACGTAAGATTGCAATACACACGAGTCCGAATAGATATGGCCCTTGGTATAGTTAACAACTTTGTGCTGATGCATTTGGTTCCTTTCTTCTGGCATATACAAAGGTTGTCATGCATCATTTTTGTGGAAACAATATTTTCATGAGTACATTTCTTGCGCATGCAGCAGCTGGTGGCCTGAGCCCGAGCCAGATGAGTGATGGGTTGGAGGAGGTTCTCGGGACCTCGGGCCTCGACACCGTGGCCCCGAAGGAGGCGCGTCCGCTGTGCGAGCTAGAGCGCTCCCTGCGTATCCAGAGGATGGCCACGCCCGTTCCCGTGGAGATGGAGCAGCCCCCGGCCGCGACGTCTGGCGGCACGCGCGTGTTGAGGCGCCGGAAATGGCTGCTCCCCACGGAGACGGAGATGGACGATGGCGGACGGTCTTCGGCTCCTTCCGCCTGCGGGACTCTCGCACCCGCACCCCAGATCTTCGACAGAGATCTCGGCAGTGGGCGTCTTTCTTCTTGTTCTCCGTAAGTGGGCTGTCCGCAGTCGGCACCGCACCCCTTCATTCATGAGTTCTCGTCGCCCGTTGTGCTCTCTCCACGTCTCACAGCATTCCTGCACGCAACAGCCTCCCAGCTTCAGTGCAACGGACTATGGTTGCCGATTCCCTGCTCGCCGCTTCGGAGCACCATCTGCCACTTTCCACAGCTACACGACAGGAGCTGACTGATCTGTCCAGGGAGAACGAAGAAATGAAGGCCGAGCTCGGAAAGCTCCGGAGCGAGCTGAACCTCTTTCGATCCGAAGCCGAGCGGGTCAAGAAGGATCAGAAGCATCAGTGCCGCGACACCTACGGTCGTGCCCGTGCTGCTCTCCGCCAGCTAGCTGGAACTAGATCCAGGTGAGCTGCCGCATCTGCCGGGGGACCGGGGACGACGACTCGGACTCTTCTTTGAGAGAATTATGTATTTGGCACTAAAATAAATCGGTCTTTCATATTTGGCACTAGAAAATTTGAACTTCCTTATCTAGCATCGAGTTGAAATTTTCTTTCGTAAATGGCACTGCCGTCCATTTAGACGAGTAACGGTGTCAAATGGCTAGCAAAATGACATAAATGTCCTTGATTGTAGCAAAAGTCCATAGTGCTAAATAGGGAAAAAAATAAATAGACATGTTGTCAAATAAGAAAATCATAAATATCATAAATATACTTTGAACTAAAATGTGGATTTTTGATAATTAAAGACTGTAAATAAATAATCAATAAATACATAATTGGTAATAGCAGGTAACTTATGTTTTCAAGGTATTTATCTTTTAGTTTTATAAAACAAAAGGAGAGACATCATGGCTCAAGAGCAGAGCACACCGTGCATGGCTCGGTCGGCGTTTGACGCTGAGCGATTCAGCACCGGGCCGATTGGCCACGAGCGCACCCAAGTCGTGTCGCGCCATCTGGCATCGCTATCCTGCTCCACACCAGCGCAGGAGAGGCCGCGTTTTGCGCAGCACAGCCACCACTCGTCCCACGCCCAGAGCCAATGACCGGCGTCGCGTCGAGCTCCAGCGCCATCGCGTCATCTCTAGACAGAGAAGCTGCTCGACGACCTCCTCCTCGCCGAGACGCACGCTGCGCTGCGCATGAACGGTCGTGGCGCATCCAGGCTTTGGCGCGGATCTTGCAGGTGATTATGCAGGAACTTCTCGATCGCTCCCTTCTCCCCGAGGAGCCGTCCATTCTCCCCCTCCAACACCCACGGCGGGTCTTCCTCTCCGAGTCACCCCTCGCCGGACCTCCTCCAAGTTTCGGAAACTCGGGCGGCATCGACCATGAATCCAGTTGTCGGTGTTTTGGAACCGGGGGTCCCTCAACTAACAAGTGAATTTGTGCTGCGTGCCCCTAATCCTGGATGGTGATGCAAAGAGACACAAGGTTTATACTAGTTCAGGCAATCGAGGCCCTACGTCCAGTCTGAGAGATCGATCTTATGTTCCTTGCACCGGAGTGCTCGTAGTAGGGGATTACAAGCTAGGTGAGAGAGGGAGCTAGCCCCAGGTCTCGGCGAGGGTGGTGCGGGCTGCTTGAGGCGTTGTTCTCAAGCAGCGTGGAAGTGTGTCGTTCTATCGGTGTCTTCGTCTCCTTTTTTTCTCCCCTCCTACGAGGCCCAAATCCTCTCCTTTTATAGTTGAAGGGAGGACGAAGGTAGTACATGTATCACTATGCGACGTCGTGCTAATAGAAGTGGCACGTTCGAACCCTGTGGCCCGTTCCGGTGGCGGCGTGGCCGTAGGAGCGATCCGTCCTTGGAATACTGGAGCGACGTGGTTGTCCCATCAGGTCCTGTGCGTCGTGGGAGCCCCGGGAATGTCTCGGAGCAGACGTTACAGCGAACGTGCAAGCCCTGGTGGACAGATTGTGCGCGAGGCCGAGGCCTGGTTGGTGCCGAGGCTTGTACTGCGGTGGGGGGTCTCGGCAGGCACGAACCCCAAGATTGCCGAGGCCCCGGTGTACAGTGCCGAGGCCTCGAGCGGGCGGCGGGTCGCGGGTGCAGCGTTAGGACACAGTGGCTGGTAACCCCCGTCATACTCTGTCCCAGGTGCTGATCGTGGACACAGTGCTGGGTCACAGTTGCCGGTAACCCCCGCCGTACTCTATCCCAGGCGCTGATCGTGGACACAGTGCTGGGTCACAGTTGCCGGTAACCCCCGCCGTGCCCTGTCCCAGCCGGTATGGCGCTGATGCGACTTCGGGCCGCATCGGCCATTCTGTGACGTTGAGCCACGGTCCGGCGGAGATTGCGGGAGTGGTTGAAAGTATTAATGAGACGTGACGCGTTGTCGGGAGGGTCGACCGTGGTGGGGGGCGATGGACCACGGACAAGCCGGCCCCGAGCGACACAGAGAGAGGCCTCGCGTGATACGGAGAACGCGCTTCCCGCCGAGGCCTTCCGTGGAGAGCCTCGGGTGGGGCGGAGACGGCGTTCCTTGCCGAGGCCTTCCCTGGGGAGCCTCGCGCGAAGCGGAGTTGGCGTCAGGATGCCGAGACCTCCTGCTCTATAAATGGGGGCGGCGTGTCCGAGCCCTGTAGCCGGCCACTGTTGTGGTATGGTCGATGGAGTGGCCTCGTCCTTGTCGTGCAGAGGTGACGCGCCGGTCATACTTGAACTTGTGCGTCGTGGGGCTCCAGTACAGCTTGATGCAGGATATGGCGGGTGACGTGCTGGTCATCATGCGATGACGTCGTAGGGAGCTGTGGCTCTGCAGATGGCGAGGCCGAGCCATCGTGGGGGGTTCGGCGGACATAGATCCTCAGGCTGCCGGGCCCCTGAAGCATACTGCCGAGGCCTTGGGGGGAATTATTGATCCTGGGTGTTGATTCCGAGGCCACAGCATCTCAGACGTGGCTCCCCCACGCTGTGTTATTCTCAGAGCAGGAGTTGGCAGCACAGTGAGGCATGGGCGTCAACCATGTGCTTAGTGGTTAGCACAGTGGCGGGTAACCTCTGCCCAGTCCTGCCTCCTGTCCCGTCGGCCATTCTGCTGTACTGTGCCCGAGCATGCGGCCGATGTCAGGGGCAGCAGTTGGCTGAGTTAATGTGACACGACGTTTTGTCAGAGGGGCGGGTGAAGGAAGAGGCAGCGGAGTGCTGCTGAGCCCGCCTCGCGCGAGACGGAGAGTCGGCGGCCCGACCGAGGCCCTTGGTGGGGGGTCGGCCGAGGCCAGCGGTGAGGGGGCCTCGGGCGAGTCGGAGAATCGGCCGAGGCCAGCGGTGTTTAGCTGGTTTCGACTTTTACGAAGTCTAAGCAGTCGTTTTTTGGTTCTTGCTTAGGGTACCCCTTCTCATTGTATCCGACAGTAGCCCCCGAGCCTTGGGGGGAGTGGAGGTACTCCCCCTGAGGTTCTGACGAGAATTGGCTCTTGATAGTTCCTGTTGGGATGGTGTTTTGTACTTGAGGTTTCGGTGGGTGCGCGCGAGCGCACCCGCCGGGTGTAGCCCCCGAGGCCCTGGAGGAGTGATTTCACTTCTTCAGGGGCTTTTTTCTCTCTCGAGCGAGGGGTTTTCATCGTGTTCGCCGGGCCCGTGGGCTCGAGTTCGGATCGCAGGGCCTCGACGATGCTGCGGAAAGAGCCCCTTAGCCTCCGCCCGGAGCGAGAGGGCCGTCAGGGGTTCCCCCGGCTTTTTGTACGACCCTCGTGCTTCCTTTTCGATCGAAAGGAGGGGTGGAAGATGCCGTGCTACCCTCGGTGGGCGCGAGCGACGACATTTCCGGTGAGCTGTTATCGGGTAAGTCCGAGTGGAGGCCCGTACCCCGTTCACTGGGGGTCGGCTAGCGGTCCGGAGACGCGCTCCAAGAGTACCGGCGGGTTTCTCTAGTGGGTGCCGAGGCCGTTCGCTGGGCCTCGGTGGCTCGGTGCCTCCCTACGGTGGGATCCCATTCGGAGACCTCCCTGCCGGTCTCGGACATGACACAGGGCGCGCTTGTATAGGCTCACCCGTAGCCGTCCCTGACTCTTTTGCCCTGGGGCAGCTGTCGAAACCCCTGGGGGCCCAGCCTTCGAACCCCTGGACCGTAACGGGCTCTGGTCGCTTGTCTTTATCTTGGGTGCAGGAAGAGCCCCCGAGCCTCCGCACGGAGCGAGAGGGTGGTCAGGGGTCCTCCCGACTTTTTTGTCCGTCCCCCGCACGTCCTTTTCGCTCGGACGGGGGGCTGTTTGCCGAGCCCACTCGCGTGCGAGCCTGAGCCACTGGGTCTAGGCAAGGTTGCAGGAGGAGCCCCCGAGTCTCTCGCACGGAGCGAGAGAGCGGTCAGAGGTCCCCCTGGCTTTTGGTTCGCCCCTCGCGCGTGAGGGTCTGTCCACCAAGCCCCCCTCGGGTGCGAGCCTAGGTCGCGGGGTCTCGGCGTCTTTCGCAGAAGAAGCTCCCTAGCCTCTGCACGGAGCAAGAGGGCCGTCGGGAGATCTTCTGGCTTTCTGAACGACCCTCGCGCTTCCTTTTCGCTCGGAAGGAGGGTTTGTTTTGCCGAGCCCCCTCGTGTGCGACCCTAAGTCGCTGGGCCTCGGCAATGGTTTGCAGGAAGAGTCCCTTAGCCTCTTCGTGGAGCGAGAGGGCCGTCGGGGATTCTCCTGACTTTTTATTCGACCCTCACGCTTCCTTTTCGCTCGGAAGGAGGGGTGGAACATGCCGCGCTACCCTCGATGGGCGCGAGCGATGGCATTTCCGGTGAGCTGTTATCGGGTAAGTCCGAGTGGAGGCCCGTACCCCGTTCGCTGGGGGTCGGCTAGCGGCCCGGAGACACGCTCCAAGAGTACCGGAGGGTTTCTCTAGTGGGTGCCGAGGCTGTTCGCTGGGCCTCGGTGGCTCAGTGCCTCCCTACGGTGGGATCCCATTCGGAGACCTCCCTACCAGTCTCGGACACGACACAGGGCGTCCCAAGCGTTTCGCTTGCTTGGGCCTCGGCCTCGTATAGGCTCGCCCACAGTCGCCCCTGACTCTGTTGCCCTGGGGCGGCTGTCGAAACCCCTAAGGGCCCAGCCTTCGAACCCCTGGACCGTAGCGGGCTCGGTGCCCAGTTCCTTTGCCTGAAAGGAATCGGGGGGGGGGGTTATTTCTCTCCCTACGGCTGATAACGGCAGGCGCGTCTTTTGAGGCGGCTTTTCTGGGGAGGCGAAACGGCGCCTGCTGCTGCTGTGGTCGGACGCGACGTGGCGTCAGCCGACGGGACGTACCTGCACGCGCGATTAATGAGGAGGGAGTGGGCGCGTGGGCGATAAGACCGGATCTGGATAACCGTGTCGGATTTTTTGGGGAAACTTCCCCGATTTCGTCGCCCGGTGGTTTCGTCTCGTCCCTGCATAAATACGCAAAGAGCCTCGCCCTCCCCCTTCTTACCTTTTCCACATTCGCTTTCGCTGCCCCTATGCCGTTGCTGAGAGCATAGAGCGCCGGGGAGGAGAAGGGCGAGAGCGAGAGACTGAAAGAAAGAGAGAGAGATTACCGCCGTAGCAGCGACCTCCACCGCGCAATGGCTGGTGGTCCCGTCATCCTCCCGGCGGATCCCTGGGAGCGGTCTGACGTCACCGAGGAGAAGCTGCAGTCGCTCGTGGAGGCCGGTCTTCTTCGCCCGATCACCGACCCTGACGAGCCGGAGTGGATTGCTCCGGGGAACGAGTCGGAGCCGAGGCCGCGCGACGGCTACGTGGTGAGCTTTGTCGTCTTCCACGAGCGAGGCCTCGGTTTGTCGGTGGATAAGTTCATGCGGGCGCTCCCACACTACTACGGCGTGGAGCTTCATAATTTCAGCCCCAACTCCATCGCGCAGGCGGCCATCTTCGTCGCCGTCTGTGAGGGGTACTTAGGGATCGCTCCCCACTGGGAGTTGTGGCTCCACTTGTTCCGAGCGACGTTCACCACCAAGCCGGGGGGAACGAGGGGGACTCGGAAGGTGCAGAGGGCCGGCGGCTGCACCCTTCACGTGCGTCAAGACCGGCAGTCCCTCTACATCCCGGCCTAGCTGTCATCGTCCAACCGTCGTTGGTACGACGTCTGGTTCTATCTCCGTAATGACGACGGAGGACTTCCTCCTTATACCGGGCGGGTTATAGAGAGTCAACCAGAGAAGTGGGGATACGGCATCATCAAGGTTGATCAGCCTAGGCTGGAGCCGCTATTGCGGGCCTTGGGGAAGCTACATGACCGCGGCCTTTCGGCGGCCGTGGTCGTGGCGGCCTTTCACCGCCGGAGGGTGTTGCCGCTGATGGCCCGGTGGTGGTGGCTGTTCGAGATGACCCCGAGCGACCCGATTGCCGGTATCAAGATGTCCGCCTTCGCCCTTACCGACGACGAGACCCTGCGTCGGGTGAGAGAGGCGGTAGACGGGAAGCCGAAGATCGACGATTTGATGCCATTCCCGATGCACCCGTCGCGGGGGTACATCTCTCTGGTGAGTTGATTGTTGCCGATGCTTTCGCGGCCTTCTTGTTTTCGCCTTTTTTGTCTGTTGTCTTACTTCGTCATTCCCATAGGGGATAAGGGACGTGCGAGGCTCCCCACCGCCCGTTCCCGAGGACGCCCGGCTGCGAGCCGTGAACAGGGCACGCGCCGAGGAGGAGAAGAAGAAGAAAGATGCCAAGGAGGCGAAGCGCACGAAGAAGCTCCTCGCGCGTGAAAAGCTGGACGCCCGTCGCCGGCGTCAGAAGCTCGACGGTCTCCCGTTGGAGCCGTCTCCCTCGTCGTCGGTGTCGGATTCTTTGGGCGACGGCGGCGGGCGCGAGGTGGGGACGGCCTGCCTGGAACACCTCCCCGACATTAGGGAGATGGTGCCCGGGGTGCCGGCAAGGAGCTTGACGCCCCTAGGAGGAGGAGGTGTCCCGGGGCCGGTGGCGGCCCGTCTCGGGGCCAAGGCCGACACGCCCGAGGCACGGGTGTCGGAGGAGCGTGCCGTCAGCCCAATGGGTTCGACGGTGGAGGTGGAGCGAGCGACGGTGGGGCCGACCCCATCGTCTCCGCGAAGGGTCGAGGAGGTGCCGGGGTTCGGCGGAGGCCAGCTGGCACCGGTGGATCTCGAGGCCACGCTGCTGCCACCACCGGCGCCGTTGCAGAGGAGGCTGGTGGTGTCGAAGCGGCTGCATCCCCATTCGCGGTAAGCGTCCTTTCTGGTGGAGTTCGTAGTACTTCTTGTTTGTCCCTTGGTCGCATGCTGACCTTGGGAGTGTCTTTGCTTCCAGCCAGAAGCATCTGGTGGAAGATCCTGCCTTGGCGCCCCGTAAGGCGCTCAAGGTGAACGTTAGCTCCTCCGCCCATTAGGCAGCGGAGGCGCAGGCTGGCGTGCAGCGTGGCGCGGCGTCGGGCGGGGCCGTTTCGGAGGAGGCGGCTGCCCAGGAAAAGGGTGCCGAGGCGGCCACGGAGCGAGTGGAGGAGGAGGAGCCCACGCCTCGCGATGTCGTGAGTCTTGGGGCGAAGGAGGTTGGGGCGTCCACCATTGCCGAGGCCATTGTGGGTGAGGCCAGAGCCCCCGAGGCCTCCGAAGTCAAGGCGGTGGACGCCGAGGCCACCGAGGTAGAGATGACGGAGGCCGGAGCCCCTGGATCCGTCGAGGCCGAGGCGATGGAGGTGGAGACGGAGCAAGTTTTGGTGCCGCCCCTGGTTCAGACAATCTCGTCTGATGATTCCTCCCCAGGGAAGGAGGCGGCAGACGTCGAGGCGGCCAGTACCACGGAGCAGTCAGTCCCAGATCCTGCCGAGGGGAGTTCGGCCCTTGCCCGGCTATGGCCCGAGCCCCGTGGGTGGAACTTCCCGTGTGTTTTCTGGTAGGACCGGGCTGATCCCGAGGGGGAGCCTGTGTTCGCCCTTGAAGATATCGTAGAGGGGGGCGGTGGGATACCCTCGAGCAGTATCGCCAACTGGTAGTGCGGTCGCTGCAGACAGCGATGACTATTATGGGACGGGACTTGCCCAGTGTCACCCAGGTAAGTTCTTTCCTCTCCCGTGCCGCGTTGTTTTCTCTCCAAGCCCCCTCGCAATGTTTGACGCGCATTTTTTGTTTTGCCTCTTTAGGAGCTCGAGACCCGATCCCTTGGGAAATCGGTATTCCTACGAAGGGAGAGGGATATCTGGGACCAGCTCTGGCGGCAGAAGGGCCTGCTCGCCGATGCTCAGGGGCTTTTATCGGCGCGGAGTGCGGAAGTGGAGGACCTCCGCCTTCGTTGTGCTGACATTCAGGCCGAGAAGGGACTCGAAGTAGTGACGCAGCTTGCATCGAGCCAAGACTACGGTGTAAACCAGCTTCTGGATGTGGGGGTAACGCGTCTTAGTCTTAGAGAGCACTTCGCTGATGAAGTAAACAGGTCGTTGGACGGGTAGAGCATGTCCCTCCTCCTTCCTCTCGACTACTACGGCCGCGCTGACCACTTGGGTCGTCGCGGTGACGTAGAGTAAGAGGTGCTCGCCCTCGGTGGGCGGAACCAGGACGGGGGGTTGGTGAGCAGTGCTTTGAGCCTGGCGAGGGCTTCCTCGGCCTCGGTGGTCCAAGAAAAGCGCTCGGACTTTCTCAAGAGGCGGTACAGGGGCAGGCCTCTTTCGTCGAGGCGCGAGATGAAGCGGCTTAGGGCCGCAAGGCATCCCATGACCCTCTGCACCCCTTTGAGGTCTCGGATCGGGCCCATGTTGGTCACGGCCGAGACCTTCTCCGAGTTGGCCTCGATTCCACGTTCCGAGACTATGAACCCCAAGAGCATGCCTTGGGGAACCTCGAAGACACACTTCTCGGGGTTGAGCTTGATGCCTTTCTCTCTAAGACATGTGAAGGCAACCTCCAAGTCACCGACGAGATCGCCGGCCTTCCTGGACTTGACTACAATGTCATCCACGTAGGCCTCGATGGTTCGCCCGATGTGTTCGCCAAAGACTTGGATCATGCACCGTTGGTAAGTAGCCCCTACGTTTCTGAGGCCGAACGACATGGTTACGTAGCAGTACATGCCGAATGGAGTGATGAAAGAAGTCGCGAGCTGGTCGGACTCTTTCATCTTGATTTGGTGGTAACCGGAATATGCATCAAGGAAGGAGAGGGTTTCACATCCTGCAGTGGAGTCGACAATTTGGTCAATTCGTGGTAGTGGGAATGGGACTTTCGGGCACACTTTATTTAGACCGGTGTAGTCCACGCACATCCTCCACTTGCCACTTTTCTTTCTGACTAATACAGGGTTAGCCAACCACTCTGGATGGAATACTTCCTTGATGAACCCGGCTGCCATGAGATTCTGCACTTCTTCGCCGATGGCCCTGCGCTTCTCCTCGTCAAATCGGCGCAGGCACTGCTTTACCGGCCTGGAGCCTGCCCGGATATCTAAGGCGTGCTCGGCGACCTCCCTTGGTATGCCTAGCATGTCCGAGGGACTCCACGCGAACATATCGACGTTCACACGGAGAAAGTCGATGAGCACGGCCTCCTATTTGCTGTCGAGGGTGGCGCTGATCTTCAGTCCTCGGCCGTCGGGGACGGCGGGATCGACGGGGACGAGCTTGATGGCCTCCGCGGGCTCGAAGGTCCCGGCGCACCGCTTGGCGTCGGGAACCTCGCTACCAAGCTAGTCGAGATCGGCGATGAGGGTCTTGGCCTCCACGATGGCCTCGGCATACTCGACGCACTCGACGTCGCAGTCGTATGCATGTTCGTACGTGGACTCGACGGTGATGATGCCGTTGGGGCCTGGCATCTTGAGCTTGAGATAGGTGTAGTTGGGGACCGCCATGAACTTGGCGTAGCACGGGCGCCCCAAGATGGCGTGGTAAGCCCCCTTGAATCCAACCACCTCGAAGGTGAGGACCTCCTTGCGGTAGTTGGAGGGAGTGCCAAAGCAGACGGGTAAGTCGATGCGCCCGAGGGGTCGTGTGCGCTTTCCTAGCACGACGCCGTGGAAGGGTGCGGAACTACCTTGGAGCCATGAATGATCGAGCTCCAGGAGCTCTAGAGTGTTGACATAGAGGATGTTGAGGCCGCTGCCTCCGTCCATGAGCACTTTGGTGAGCCGGGTGTTGCCGACGATCGGGTCGACGACAAGCGGGTACTGCCCGGGGTTTGGAACATAATTGGGGTGGTCATCCCGATCAAAGGTGATTGCCTCCCGAGACCAATCGAGGTAGCGGGGGGTGGCCACCTTGACCGAGAAGACCTCCCGGCGTTCCCTCTTTCGCTGGCGCGCCGTGAGGCATGCCGAGGGTCCGCCAAAGATCATGAAGGCATTGTGTACCTCGGGGAATCCATCATCTTAATCGTCGTCCCTTTCGCCGGCGCCCCTTTTCCTGGCCTCGTCGTCATCGAGGAGCCCAAGCCTGGCGTAGTAATGCCGGAGCATGGTGCACTCCTCGAGGGCATGCTTCACCGGACCTTGATGGTAAGGACAGGGCTTCTTCAGCATGTCGTCAAATAACCCGGGGCCCCGGGGGCCTCGGGGATTCCTGTGATCTGTCGCGGCGACATGGACGGCCTCGAGGACCTCCTGCTTCCCTGGGCGACCCTTCTTCTTTTTCTTGGGGACGCGGGCGGGCGAGGCCTCGGGGGCCTCGTCCTTCTGCTTCCCCTTGGCGTCGTTGTTGGGGAAGATGGCCCCAACCGCCTCTCCGCCCAAGGCGAAGTTGGTGGCGATATCGAGGAGTGCGGCCGCTGTGGTTGGTACGTTCCGGCCCAATTCTCGGACCAGGTCCCAGCAGGAGGTGCCAGAGAGGAATGCTTGGACGATTTCTGAGTCACCGACGCGGGGCAACTCGGTGCATTTCTTGGAGAAGCGCCGGATGAAATCTCGAAGAGATTCATCCGGCTTCTGGCGGCAACCTTTGAGGTCCCAGGAGTTCCCGGGGCGCACATAGGTGCCCTAGAAATTCCCGACGAAGACCCTCACCAAGTCGCGCCAGTCGTGGATCTGTGCGGGAGGAAGGTGTTCGAGCCAGACTCGCGCTGAGTCTGATAAGAACAAAGGGAGGTTGTGGATGATGAGCAGGTCATCTTCCGTGCTGCCTAGCTGACAAGCCAGGCGATAATCGGCCAGCCATAGCTCGGGGTTCGTCTCGCCGCTATACTTTGTGAGGTTGGCAGGTTGTCGGAACCGGGCTGGGAAGTGAGCATTGCGAATGGCTCTACTAAAGACCCGAGGGCCCGGTGGCTCGGGAGAAGGACTGCGGTCCTCTTCACTGTCGTAGCGACTGCCTCGGTGTGGGTGGTAGCCCCGGGCGGCTCCCGTCGCCGCGGCGCCGTCGCCTGCCAACTACTTCGTGGTCGCCTTGTGCCTCGTGCTGGTCTCCAGGTCGATCGCGCACCGAGGGGGGCCCGTTGGCCGCTGGTGCGCGAGCGGGCTCGGGACGGACCGAGGCATCCTGGCCCCGGCGAGGTCGCGCCATAGGTTGCTCCGAAGTGCCTCCACGCCGGCGGGAGGCGGAACTTTTGGCCTGCTGTACCGCAGCGGTCTCGAGGAGGTCGCGGAGCTCTTTGCGGACCCGTCGCCCCTCGGTGGTGGAGGGCTCGGGCATTGCTCGGACCAGCATCGCAGCCGCTGCGACATTCTGGCTAGCCCGATTAAAGATTGGGGGTGGCTCTCCCCCCTCGTTGTCGTTGATGCGGTGATGGACGTCGCGGGCCCTCCCTTGGGCTCCTCCGCCCTCACCGCGCCCTTGCTGCTCCTGCTCGAGAGTGTCCCGAAGCTGTTGCAGAAGGAGTCGGTCTTGTTCGACCTTGGCTTGAAGCTCGTGGAGCTGCTCCAGGTCTGGGCGTCGATGCCCCCTGTGGACGGGGTTCTCATTTCGCGTCGCCGGGGCTACGAGCCGCGGAGGCGTGGCATCGCCCGCCCTTGCCTGGGGCGGGGGATGGTTGCCTGTGCTTTCGTCTTCTTCGCCCGCCCTTGGCATCCCGAGCCCGACGTGGAAGCACTCGCGAGATGGATCGTAAGTCCCTTCGTCGTCGGAGTTGGAATAGCCGAGGCAGTAGTCGCTTGCGGCCAAGAATTGGCGCAAAGCCCTGGGGTTGTGGAGTTCGGAGAAATCCACCCCGAGCCATGCCTCGCCCTTGTCCGAGGAGTCGAAGTGGGTGCTCAGGTCGAGAGCGAAGCGCTGGCGGCATTCCGAGGGGTGCTCGTGAGCGGCAGTGTAGGCGTAGGCATAAGAGGCGGCGACATCCCGCAACCCAAAGGGGCATGGGGACGGTGCTGTCTCCATATTTTGCCCCGCCGGGGTCGACTCTTCAGGGAGTGGTGGAGTGGAACTAGGCGACTGGGCGTCGCCGCGAGCCACCGGCGATTTTCCTTTGTCCAGGCTCAGGCCAGATAGGTCCCCAGCCAGGGACCCCGTACCAACAGCTGGTCGTAGGATGTCGGCGGGGAGTGGCGTGCCGCCCCGGGTTCACGTAGCGTCGGGGTGGCATTCCTCGCGTCGTGCCTGGTGAGCGCGGCGAGAGCGGCTGCCCGAGCGCCGCCTGCGCCTAGGCTGCCGGGGTGTGACTTTATCGTCGGACGGTGGGGCTCGAGGGGCGAGGAGCACCATGTCGTACTCATGCCCTAGAGACATGAACTCTAGGCTCCCGAACCAGACTATGGTGCCGAGACGCAATGGTTGTATGGGGTCTGCCATCCGGGTCCTGGTGGGACGATGAGGCTAACACGCAGCGTCCCCTACCTGGCACGCCAACTGTCGGTGTTTTGGAACCGGGGGTCCCTCAACCAACAAGTGAATTTGTGCTGCGTGCCCCTAATCCCGGATGGTGATGCAAAGAGACACAAGGTTTATACTGGTTCAGGCAATCGAGGCCCTACGTCCAGTCTAAGAGATCGATCTTATGTTCCTTGCACCGGAGTGCTCGTAGTAGGGGATTACAAGCTAGGTGAGAGAGGGAGCTAGCCCTAGGTCTCGGCGAGGGTGGTGCGGGCTGCTTGAGGCGTTGTTCTCAAGCAGCGTGGAAGTGTGTCGTTCTATCGGTGTCTTCGTCTCCTTTTTTCTCCCCTCCTACGAGGCCCAAGTCCTCTCCTTTTATAGTTGAAGGGAGGACGAAGGTAGTACATGTATCACTATGCGACGTCGTGCTAATAGAAGTGGCATGTCCGAACCCTGTGGCCCGTTCCGATGGCGGCGTGGCCGTAGGAGCGATCTGTCCTTGGAATACTGGAGCGACGTGGTTATCCCATCAGGTCCTGTGCGTCGTGGGAGCCCCGGGAATGTCTCGAAGCGGACGTTACAGCGAACGTGCAAGCCCTGGTGGATAGATTGTGCGCGAGGCCGAGGCCTGGTTGGTGCCGAGGCTTGTACTGCGGTGGGGGTCTCGACAGGCATGAACCCCGAGATTGCCGAGGCCCCGGTGTACAGTGCCGAGGCCTCGAGCGGGCGGCGGGTCGCGGGTGCAGCATTAGGACATAGTGGCTGGTAACCCCTGTCATACTCTGTCCTAGGTGCTGATCGTGGACACAGTGCTGGGTCACAGTTGCCGGTAACCCCCGTCGTACTCTGTCCTAGGCGCTGATCGTGGACACAGTGCTGGGTCACAGTTGCCGGTAACCCCCGCCGTGCCCTGTCCCAGCCGGTATGGCGCTGATGCGACTTCGGGCCGCATCAGCCATTCTGTGATGTTGAGCCACGGTCCGGCGGAGATTGCGGGAGTGGTTGAAAGTATTAATGAGACGTGACGCGTTGTCGGGAGGGTCGACCGAGGCGGGGGGCGATGGACCATGGACAAGCTGGCCCCGAGCGACACAGAGAATGAGGCCTCGCGCGAGATGGAGATCAGGCCCCTCGCCGAGGCCTCACGCGAGAGGCCTCGCGTGATACGGAGAACGCGCTTCCCGCTGAGGCCTTCCGTGGAGAGCCTCGGGCGAGGCGGAGACGGCGTTCCTTGCCGAGGCCTTCCCTGGGGAGCCTCGCGCGAAGTGGAGTTGGCGTTAGGATGCCGAGACCTCCTGCTCTATAAATGGGGGCGGCGTGTCCGAGCCCTGTAGCTGGCCACTGTTGTGGTATGGTCGATGGAGTGGCCTCGTCCTTGTCGTGCAGAGGTGACGCGCCGGTCATACTTGAACTTGTGCGTCGTGGGGCTCCAGTACAGCTTGATGCAGGATATGGCGGGTGACGTGCTGGTCATCGTGCGATGACGTCGTAGGGAGCTGTGGCTCTGCAGATGGCGAGGCCGAGCCATCGTGGGGGGTTCGGCGGACATGGATCCTCAGGCTGCCGGGCCCCTGAAGCATACTGCCGAGGCCTTGGGGGGAATTATTGATCCTGGGTGCTGATTCCGAGGCCACAGCATCTCAGACGTGGCTCCCCCACGCTGCGTTGTTCTCGAAGCAGGAGTTGGCAGCACAGTGAGGCATGGACGTCAACCATGTGCTTAGTGGTTAGCACAGTGGCGGGTAACCTCTGCCCAGTCCTGCCTCCTGTCCCGTCGGCCATTCTGCTCTACTGTGCCGAGCATGCGGCCGATGTCAGGGGCAGCAGTTGGCTGAGTTAATGTGACACGATGTTTTGTCAGAGGGGCGGGTGAAGGAAGAGGCAGCGGAGTGCTGCTGAGCCCGCCTCGCGCGAGACGGAGAGTCGGCGGCCCGGCCGAGGCCCTTGGTGGGGGGTCGGCCGAGGCCAGCGGTGAGGGGGCCTCGGGCGAGTCGGAGAATCGGCCGAGGCCAGCGGTGTTTAGCTGGTTTTGACTTTTACGAAGTCTAAGCAGTCGTTTTTGGTTCTTGCTTAGGGTACCCCTTCTCACTGTATCCGACACCAGTACACTGCCATGCCGCACGAGAGAAGGCACGTTCAAAGATCACACGATCCACACACACTGTTTTCAGCAGCGTTGTTGCACAACGGCACAGCTATCACCATCCAGGAACATCCCTGGAATTCACCCCTGCCTTTTGTTCTCCCGTTCACCCCGCGTGCGCGCACTCTGTCGTGCGACAACTGGGCGACCGCCGCCATCGTCAGGTGGCCAGTTCTTCATCGCAAGCGTCGGTCCTCCTCCACCTGGCAGTCCCCGAGGAGACAACGTGCGGGACCTGTCGGCGGGCGCCATCGCGACGTTCGAGGGCACGACGCGGGACCACTTCGCGGGGCGGCGCGTGGTGGAGCTCCGGTACGAGGCGTACGCGGCCATGGCCCGGCGCCGCCTGGCGGCCATCCTGTGGGAGGCCCGGTCCCGGCACGTGCTGCGGCGGCTGGCCGTGGCGCACCGCCTGGGCCCCGTCCCCGTCGGGGAGGCCAGCGTGTTCGTGGCCGCCTCCGCCACGCACCGCGCCGACGCCATGGAGGCGTGCCGCTACGTCATCGACGAGCTCAAGTCGTCCGTGCCCATCTGGAAGAAGGAGGTCTACGACGACGGCGAGGTCTGGAAGGAGAACCGCGAGTTCTTGGACCGCCATTCCGGCGACGCCCACGGCCATGGCAACCGCCATGGTTCGGCCGGATGCTGCGGGGGCAAGGTCAGGGTCCAGGAGGCTTGATGCTGATCAGCTGATGGATGGCGGCGCCCGCGTCGCGGACTGGCACTAGCGTCGGCGGGCCCTGCGCCTCGATCTGCCGAGTCCGGCGCTAGAGGCCGCCACGCCTCCGCGAGCTCCTGGGCAGGAGACGAGCCGTCGGCCAGGAGCGAGTATAGAGGGGTATTTTGGTACTTCCGAAAGAAACATGACAGGGTCAACACAGTCAACTGACGGATGAATGCACTAAATGAACGGTAGTGCCATTTACAGAAGAAAATTTTAACTCGATGTCAAATAAGAAAGTTCAAAAATTTTAGTGCTAAATAAAGAAGACTGATTTGTTCCAGTGCCAAATACATAATTGCCCCCTCTTCTTTTGCCTGCTTAGTCCAGTCTACATGGGTTTCATGTACTAATTTTAAACATATCATATTTTACAAAGAGTTTCGTCCCAAACTCTCTTTCCTTCCACCAAACTCTTATCATATCTCTTTATTAATATGGTGCCACATCAGTATATTTAATGTCTATAAAACTCTGATAAAATTCTATTGAGACTGACCTTATTGGCCCTGTTCGCTGGTTTAAAACTTGACTAAAACTGGTTGAAAAACACTGTTTCAAAAAATTATGGTAAAAGAAAAATACTATTCAAACTATAAAAAAAATCAAAAAAACTGAATATGAAGTAAGCCAAACAAGGGCCCATCGGAGCCAGTCCCCCGCGTTGTGACGGACCAATGCCTGAAGGCCGCTCGCTTTGTGGCTCAAGGCATCGTGGAACTCATGCTCAGCCACTACTTGCGGCTGCACCCGCAAGTGGGTCTCCAGGGGCGTGCTTGCAAGGGTGACCCATGGGCCTGGCTGCGCTCCAGGGTGCACTGCTCGTGTTTGGTGGCATTGGCCCACTCGTGAGCCGGGCACCCACGGTGTAAATCCCATTCTCTCTTCTGGCTCCCAGGAAACAGAAAAAAGGGCCATTTCTTTTGGGCCTGGCTGGCTTGAGCCTCACGCTGAGGATAGCGTAATCTCCTCTCCCCCGCCGCAGCTTTCACCGTATCACGCACCACCAGCGGTCGGCGTCGTGTTCGTCGCCCCCTTTCGTTCCCTGGCTCTTCTTCATCCATGGCGGCACAGGAGGAGGCAGCCGCCTTCCACTCCTCTGGTTTCGTATCCCCTCAGCCCACACCTCCGCAGCGCCGAGTCCGCCAGGGAACTTGGCGCCCGCCATGCACGCGGCCCACTGATGGAGCCACTCAGACCTGTCCCACGCCAGCACGTCCTTCACCTGGGAGGAGAACGAAAAATATGTACCGTAATATCAAAAAAAATATATAGTGCAACATTAAAAACATATGCACTGCAACATCGAAAAAATCTACTGCAACAACGAAAAAAATGTGTACTTCAACATTGAAAAACATGTACTGCAACATCGAAAAAACATATACTGCAACATCAAAAAATTATGCTGCAACATTCGAAAAAATGTACTGCAACATCTCAAGCAGTAGTACTGCAACATCGTAAAAACATGTTACAACGACCAAAAAATCATATTGCAACATTCGAAATGATCTGTTGCAACATAAAAAAAAACCCATTGTAACAGGGACGAGGAGCAGGGCTCAGATCCAGATCCCTCCGCGACCTACCTCGTTGGAGCCGCCGCCGTCGTCCTCGTCTCCGGTGGGGGTGCAGGAGCTGGGTCGCAGGGAGCGTGAAGGTGCATGGAGGTCGTCGCGGAAGGGCGAGGGACAGAGGGAGGGAGGGAGCACGGGCAGGCGGGGTGCGCGGCGAGCTCGTGTGCGCGAGCGCGGTGTCCCCGTCCTGAGGATGGCCCGTAGAGCGGACAGGAAAGCGGGGGGAGAGCGAGTGCGAGAAAGCAGGCATTGTGAGAGTGCAGTGGAGCGTACGAATCGGGGGGTGGGTGGGTGGGGGGGGGGGGGGGAGTGCGAGTGTGAGAGAACGGGCTGTGGAACGGTGCGCCCGGCCATTCGGACGCCCTGTCTATATCATTACGGCTTCAACTACACCATGGACGTTCCAAGTCATCTGCTAGCTCGGGACTTGTGCTACACCCTGTGAAGCTTGACGACCGAAGATACTTCATCAGAGGTTGGTTGCCACTACAGGACGTATATGGACTACTGTTTCCATTACGGAATCGATGAGGATTACTAGTCTTTGGGTTACTAGTCTTTTAAGCCTTGTTTGAATGCGTAAGTATTTATTTTAATCAACCTGTATTAAAGTGTAATTGAACTAAATTACATTCAATTCCATCCAACACATGTGAATTAAGAATAAGATTTTACGATATCAACCAGATGATTATGATTGTCGTCTCTACGAGTATTAATAATTTAATATCTTGTTTTCAATGCACGCATGATGTTACAGCTTTTGTGCTACTTCAGCTGGTGCGATTTGTGTTAGTCCATGTAATGTTATGTTCAGCTTAATGCGTCAATGTTTTTTTTATTTCTCTGTTCTTTTATTATGTTCGGCGTCAAACAAGCATGACTCTGAGACTTTTGACGATGATGAAGAATCGGAGCTGGTAACAACGCACATTGGTTCCCTACTTAGTCAACGACGGCTTCCTCAGGAAAAAGTTCACCGGCAGCAGCGACGGCTCCCGCCTCCTCGTCAACGCCGCTACCGGCTGCTACATCCGCAAGAGCTTGCGGCTAGAGCACTTCCAATGTACAAATCACCGTTGTTTTTATGGATATTAATTTACTGCCACTTAAGCGTTTTACTGATATGATAAGTTAGTTATAGAAGAGGAAGAGAGCAAAAATCATAAAAATCATGTCTAAGTTAGAAAACCATGTCTACGCAAGAATCAAGACATGAAAGGATGCCATTGGTAAAGAATGGAGAAAGAATATACGTGATTGAATAAAAAATTATTCAGTAGAAACTATTCATTGCGACCATATTTTCTATATATATTGTCTATAAAAATTAATAGTTATAGAAACTTTATGTATGCTCTTAACGATTCATCACCACCACCATCGGCGGCCTCCTTAGTCCTGGCGGCTAGGGACTCACCACACGCCGTGTGCGTCCACAACCCCTTCATCGGTTCCTTGATCTTCTTCGCGGCGCCAATGCCGATCGACTGGCGACTCGCTGCCACCATGGTTGGTTCGTCTCCCACCCTCGTCCTGGCTTCCGTCGTGTCTGACGGGGTGTATAGGGAAGACCCCCACTGCGACTGCCTTCTCTTTTGAATGGCGTACCAACTCTGCAACATGCAGGCCGCTCATGATAGCACTAGACGAATCTAGCAGATGTTCTCCCTTCTTCTTTAAGCATCGTCAGCCCTATTTTTTTGATCAAGTGAGTTGGAGAAACCCCAACCCCAACTTATTATTTATTTTTTTTATTCAGATTTTTTTAATAGGCTAGAGGCCCTTTCGCCGTCAGCCCTATTCTGATGCCAATAACAACTACAATTAGCTTCGGTCAGATGACTGCCGCTGTCACGTAGCTGAGGCCGCTGCCACCGGAGATATGTTTGCGGTCTTGGAGCGGCGTCGCCATGGCATAGATGTTTTCAAGATTGACGCGTCTAGGAATGTGTTGGAGCAGATCAAGAGCATCGGTAACCTAGCGCTATTCCTCGGCGACAGGTGCCTTGTTGTGGACGCCAGTCGCCGGCAGGTTCCCAACCATTGAGGCCAACTACGTTTATTACTTCCAAGTCTGTGATCTAGCAGTTATATCTACAAGGTTCAACATTGAAACTTTTGATGACGATGAAAAACCGGAGCTGGTATCAGCAGCAATGGGCAGCAACGATATGGTTTGGCGCACTAACTCACCGCGTCCTTTCACAATTATTCACCTACTCTGCAACTACACCATGGACACTCGTCTTCGTCTGAATGCGTGTAACTATGTTGATTGGTAGCGTTGAGTATAAACCAGAAGATAGATGGTTCAAATAATCATCTTTGTTTGAGGAGATAGTTGAATCCTTGAGTATGCAGCACTGTTGGTATATTTTCTTCAATGCAACGTATACTATGTATTCGCTATTTATGTGTGGACACTGCAAAAACTTATTGTGCGCGTATACTGTGTACCGCTTTTGTGCTACTTTAACTAGTGTGTTAGCTATTAAAATTTAGTTGAGGAATTATTTGGATCCTGAGCTAATAAGCCAGCTGAGGGCGTCCGCAATGGTCATTGTCCACATCGATGCCTGACTACATTTAGGGCGTATTTGGGACAGCTCCACGAACTCTGCTCCATAAACTTCACTGTGGAGCAGCTCTAAAAAAAAACTTAGAGTATGTGAAGCACCTCTTTAGATGCTGTCACAACTTCATTTTTTTCTCTCGAACTGAGCTGAACCTGTTTGGCTAGAAAACGTAGAGCAGAGCTAAAAAAACATAGAGTGAAGCAGTCACAAACACCCTCCTAATATAACCACTGTTTCCATTGCTACTCTCCGTATTGGCTGTCTAAGCGGAGCAAGGACCTCCTCACCACTCGCACGATCGCTTTCAAGGCTCCATTGAATCGCTAGTGAGTAGTTTTTTTAATCAGTTTATTCTCTCAACATCACCCTGAGCTAGCTAGTGGATTATTCTTGAGGAGGTCCTAATGCCTTACCAACCACCAAGCTAGTAATTAGTTGTTAGCTGATTTCTTCCAGCTAACACATCTAATAGTTACCTGGGTGAATCCAAAATAGGAACCACTTTTCAATTTATTCCCTCCACGTCACCCTGAGCTAGCTAGTGGATTATTGTTGAGGAGGTCCTAATATAATATTTTACCAACCACCAAGCTAGTAATTAGTTGTTAGCTGATTTCTTTCGGCTAACACATCTAATAGTTATCTGGGTGAATCCAAAACAGGGACCACTTTTGCAACTGAGGTGGGCATCTAGTTTCTTCACAGGCTGGATAACAGTATAGAAAGCTCTTAAGGGCAATGCCTGGGTCAAGTATGTTTAGTTGGCTGACAAATCTTGTTCATTTCACTGCACGCTCTATTCAAAAAATTGAAGTTCTCTTCAATTTGGAAGGCTAGAGCTGAACTGAAATGCGGCGTCCTAACACACACGTACATAAATCCTTGTACAACAAAAAAAAATTCAAAAAAAGATGTCCGCGAGATCAGATTGTAAGCTTGTGCTCGGCTCACTGCAATGCCTCAGCACCTATGCTTTGCATACATGGGCATCTCAAATTCGACTATCTTGGTCAACCGGATTCTATTTACAACTGACGGGGGAAAAACAAGGAGAAAACACTATATATGTTAAAAAAAACTAACAAGAGTCCACAGAATAAGAGTTTACAACCTCTATAGGCAGCCTTCTGGATCAAAGAACCAATCCAACAGTATAGAAAGCTTGCTTGAACCAAAATTATTTTCTCTAAATCAAGAAGGAAACAATACACCATGTATGTTTTCTCCAATATTAAATCAGATTTTAGTATTTAAATGCATATTAATTCTGAAAACAATTCAGAACTTTTTATTTGAAAATTTATTTCTATAATTTTTTATCAAGTCTAATTGAACTCCCTGAACCATTGCAGTAACTCAATCATGGGCGGTTTGCTTGCTGAACTAGGTTTTTGCCTCTAGAGAATACGCTTACGTGATACTATGCCAAAACTGATAATCATTGCCAGGTAGGAGCCTCCTATCACTACTGGAGTGTCTGGCAGAGGACAATCCATAGTGATAACTTGTCGTATGTTTTTTATTTTTCTAGTATTTGTTTTATCCCTAGATGCGCGTTTCAAACTAAGCCGACCGCATGCGTATATTCATGTTTCCCTTAAAAAATAGGGATTAATTAAACTGACACCTACTACACTAAATTTAAAAAGATTACTAGGGGTATGGCTATATGTGAAACTACATTCATCACTAAACATGATTATTCTTGGACTTGGTTGTGTAGGAATGCATCATAAAAGCATCAGTACACCATGAACAGTGTGTCATTGATACGTTTGTAAAAAAGAATTCTAAGTTTACATCAAGAATCAAAATTTTGATATGCTAACTATACCGTAAAATACTACTCCATCTATTCCAAATATTTAAGACATTTTGACTTTTCTAGTTAGTTTTGTATATAGAGATAGTGTATATATAAGTATATAACAATTAACAAAAGTTATACCTAGAAAAGCCAAAACATCTTATAATTTGGAATAGAGGGAGTATATTTTTTATTTGACAACGAAGGAACACATACGATGACAAGAATTAGGCACATTTCAATATTTCATCAAAATATATACTACTGTATTGAGTAATAATATAATAAAAAACTAATGCGTTTTTTTGTCACTCTATGTCAACACCTCATACGAAATCCCATTGCTGTAACTCGCTGGTGGTGATCTGCTTGCTGAACCAGATTTTGGCCTCTATATATATCCTGGGTTTTGTGAAATGCTGGCATGTGTTGTAGATTTTAAATTTCCTAGTATTCTTTTTAATCCCTGGATGCACGCGTCAACTTAAAGCGGCCCCATGTTTCCAGTACACTGCCATGCCGCACGAGAGAAGGCACGTTCAAAGATCACACGATCCACACACACTGTTTCAGCAGCGTTGTTGCACAACGGCACAGCTATCACCATCCAGGATCATCCCTGGAATTCACCCCTGCCTTTTGTTCTCCCGTTCACCCCGCGTGCGCGCACTCTGTCGTGCGACAACTGGGCGACCGCCGCCAGTCGTCAGGTGGCCAGTTCTTCGTCGCAAGCGTCGGTCCTCCTCCACCTGGCAGTCCCCGAGGAGACAACGTGCGGGACCTGTCGACGGGCGCCATCGCGACGTTCGAGGGCACGACGCGGGACCACTTCGCGGGGCGGCACGTGGTGGAGCTCCGGTACGAGGCGTACGCGGCCATGGCCCGGCGCCGCCTGGCGGCCATCCTGTGGGAGGCCCGGTCCCGGCACGTGCTGCGGCGGCTGGCCGTGGCGCACCGCCTGGGCCCCGTCCCCGTCGGGGAGGCTAGCGTGTTCGTGGCCGCCTCCGCCACGCACCGCGCCGACGCCATGGAGGCGTGCCGCTACGTCATCGACGAGCTCAAGTCGTCCGTGCCCATCTGGAAGAAGGAGGTCTACGACGACGGCGAGGTCTGGAAGGAGAACCGCGAGTTCTTGGACCGCCATTCCGGCGACGCCCACGGCCATGGCAACCGCCACTGGTTCGGCCGGATGCTGCGGGGGCAAGGTCAGGGTCCAGGAGGCTTGATGCTGATCAGCTGATGGATGGCGGCGCCCGCGTCGCGGACTGGCACTAGCGTCGGCGGGCCCTGCGCCTCGATCTGCCGAGTCCGGCGCTAGAGGCCGCCACGCCTCCGCGAGCTCCTGGGCAGGAGACGAGCCGTCGGCCAGGAGCGAGTATAGAGGGGTATTTTGGTACTTCCGAAAGAAACATGACAGGGTCAACACAGTCAACTGACGGATGAATGCACTAAATGGACGGTAGTGCCATTTACAGAAGAAAATTTTAACTCGATGTCAAATAAGAAAGTTCAAAAATTTTAGTGCTAAATAAAGAAGACTGATTTGTTCCAGTGCCAAATACATAATTGCCCCCTCTTCTTTTGCCTGCTTAGTCCAGTCTACACTGGGTTTCATGTACTAATTTTAAACATATCATATTTTACAAAGAGTTTCGTCCCAAACTCTCTTTCCTTCCACCAAACTCTTATCATATCTCTTTATTAATATGGTGCCACATCAGTATATTTAATGTCCTATAAAACTCTGATAAAATTCCTATTGAGACTGACCTTATTGGCCCTGTTCGCTGGTTTAAAACTTTAGCTAAAACTGGTTGAAAAACACTGTTTCAAAAAATTATGGTAAAAGAAAAATACTATTCAAACTATAAAAAAAATTCAAAAAAACTGAATATGAAGTAAGCCAAACAAGGGCCCATCGGAGCCAGTCCCCCGCGTTGTGACGGACCAATGCCTGAAGGCCGCTCGCTTTGTGGCTCAAGGCATCGTGGAACTCATGCTCAGCCACTACTTGCGGCTGCACCCGCAAGTGGGTCTCCAGGGGCGTGCTTGCAAGGGTGACCCATGGGCCTGGCTGCGCTCCAGGGTGCACTGCTCGTGTTTGGTGGCATTGGCCCACTCGTGAGCCGGGCACCCACGGTGTAAATCCCATTCTCTCTTCTGGCTCCCAGGAAACAGAAAAAAGGGCCATTTCTTTTGGGCCTGGCTGGCTTGAGCCTCACGCTGAGGATAGCGTAATCTCCTCTCCCCCGCCGCAGCTTTCACCGTATCACGCACCACCAGCGGTCGGCGTCGTGTTCGTCGCCCCCTTTCGTTCCCTGGCTCTTCTTCATCCATGGCGGCACAGGAGGAGGCAGCCGCCTTCCACTCCTCTGGTTTCGTATCCCCTCAGCCCACACCTCCGCAGCGCCGAGTCCGCCTCCATCTTGGCCACGTAGCTGAGCGGCACGCCGGCGAACTTGGCGCCCGCCATGCACGCGGCCCACTGATGGAGCCACTCAGACCTGTCCCACGCCAGCACGTCCTTCACCTGGGAGGAGAACGAAAAATATGTACCGTAATATCGAAAAAATATATAGTGCAACATTAAAAACATATGCACTGCAACATCGAAAAAATCTACTGCAACAACGAAAAAAATATGTACTTCAACATTGAAAAATATGTACTGCAACATCGAAAAAACATATACTGCAACATCAAAAAATTATGCTGCAACATTCGAAAAAATGTACTGCAACATCTCAAGCAGTAGTACTGCAATATCGTAAAAACATGTTACAACGACCAAAAAATCCTATTGCAACATTCGAAATGATCTGTTGCAACATAAAAAAAAAACCCATTGTAACAGGGACGAGGAGCAGGGCTCAGATCCAGATCCCTCCGCGACCTACCTCGTTGGAGCCGCCGCCGTCGTCCTCGTCTCCGGTGGGGGTGCAGGAGCTGGGTCGCAGGGAGCGTGAAGGTGCATGGAGGTCGTCGCGGAAGGGCGAGGGACAGAGGGAGGGAGGGAGCACGGGCAGGCGGGGTGCGCGGCGAGCTCGTGTGCGCGAGCGCGGTGTCCCCGTCCTGAGGATGGCCCGTAGAGCGGGACAGGAAAGCGGGGGGAGAGCGAGTGCGAGAAAGCAGGCATTGTGAGAGTGCAGGTGGAGCGTACGAATCGGGGGGTGGGTGGGTGGGGGGGGGGGGGGGAGTGCGAGTGTGAGAGAACGGGCTGTGGAACGGTGCGCCCGGCCATTCGGACGCCCTGTCTATATCATTACGGCTTCAACTACACCATGGACGTTCCAAGTCATCTGCTAGCTCGGGACTTGTGCTACACCCTGTGAAGCTTGACGACCGAAGATACTTCATCAGAGGTTGGTTGCCACTACAGGACGTATATGGACTACTGTTTCCATTACGGAATCGATGAGGATTACTAGTCTTTGGGTTACTAGTCTTTTAAGCCTTGTTTGAATGCGTAAGTATTTATTTTAATCAACCTTGTATTAAAGTGTAATTGAACTAAATTACATTCAATTCCATCCAACACATGTGAATTAAGATGGATAATAAGATTTTACGATATCAACCAGATGATTATGATTGTCGTCTCTACGAGTATTAATAATTTAATATCTTGTTTTCAATGCACGCATGATGTTACAGCTTTTGTGCTACTTCAGCTGGTGCGATTTGTGTTAGTCCATGTAATGTTATGTTCAGCTTAATGCGTCAATGTTTTTTTTATTTCTCTGTTCTTTTATTATGTTCGGCGTCAAACAAGCATGACTCTGAGACTTTTGACGATGATGAAGAATCGGAGCTGGTAACAACGCACATTGGTTCCCTACTTAGTCAACGACGGCTTCCTCAGGAAAAAGTTCACCGGCAGCAGCGACGGCTCCCGCCTCCTCGTCAACGCCGCTACCGGCTGCTACATCCGCAAGAGCTTGCAGGCTAGAGCACTTCCAATGTACAAATCACCGTTGTTTTTATGGATATTAATTTACTGCCACTTAAGCGTTTTACTGATATGATAAGTTAGTTATAGAAGAGGAAGAGAGCAAAAATCATAAAATCATGTCTAAGTTAGAAAACCATGTCTACGCAAGAATCAAGACATGAAAGGATGCCATTGGTAAAGAATGGAGAAAGAATATACGTGATTGAATAAAAAATTATTCAGTAGAAACTTATTCATTGCGACCATATTTTCTATATATATTGTCTATAAAAATTAATAGTTATAGAAACTTTATGTATGCTCTTAACGATTCATCACCACCACCATCGGCGGCCTCCTTAGTCCTGGCGGCTAGGGACTCACCACACGCCGTGTGCGTCCACAACCCCTTCATCGGTTCCTTGATCTTCTTCGCGGCGCCAATGCCGATCGACTGGCGACTCGCTGCCACCATGGTTGGTTCGTCTCCCACCCTCGTCCTGGCTTCCGTCGTGTCTGACGGGGTGTATAGGGAAGACCCCCACTGCGACTGCCTTCTCTTTTGAATGGCGTACCAACTCTGCAACATGCAGGCCGCTCATGATAGCACTAGACGAATCTAGCAGATGTTCTCCCTTCTTCTTTAAGCATCGTCAGCCCTATTTTTTTGATCAAGTGAGTTGGAGAAACCCCAACCCCAACTTATTATTTATTTTTTTTATTCAGATTTTTTTAATAGGCTAGAGGCCCTTTCGCCGTCAGCCCTATTCTGATGCCAATAACAACTACAATTAGCTTCGGTCAGATGACTGCCGCTGTCACGTAGCTGAGGCCGCTGCCACCGGAGATATGTTTGCGGTCTTGGAGCGGCGTCGCCATGGCATAGATGTTTTCAAGATTGACGCGTCTAGGAATGTGTTGGAGCAGATCAAGAGCATCGGTAACCTAGCGCTATTCCTCGGCGACAGGTGCCTTGTTGTGGACGCCAGTCGCCGGCAGGTTCCCAACCATTGAGGCCAACTACGTTTATTACTTCCAAGTCTGTGATCTAGCAGTTATATCTACAAGGTTCAACATTGAAACTTTTGATGACGATGAAAAACCGGAGCTGGTATCAGCAGCAATGGGCAGCAACGATATGGTTTGGCGCACTAACTCACCGCGTCCTTTCACAATTATTCACCTACTCTGCAACTACACCATGGACACTCGTCTTCGTCTGAATGCGTGTAACTATGTTGATTGGTAGCGTTGAGTATAAACCAGAAGATAGATGGTTCAAATAATCATCTTTGTTTGAGGAGATAGTTGAATCCTTGAGTATGCAGCACTGTTGGTATATTTTCTTCAATGCAACGTATACTATGTATTCGCTATTTATGTGTGGACACTGCAAAAACTTATTGTGCGCGTATACTGTGTACCGCTTTTGTGCTACTTTAACTAGTGTGTTAGCTATTAAAATTTAGTTGAGGAATTATTTGGATCCTGAGCTAATAAGCCAGCTGAGGGCGTCCGCAATGGTCATTGTCCACATCGATGCCTGACTACATTTAGGGCGTATTTGGGACAGCTCCACGAACTCTGCTCCATAAACTTCACTGTGGAGCAGCTCTAAAAAAAACTTAGAGTATGTGAAGCACCTCTTTAGATGCTGTCACAACTTCATTTTTTTCTCTCGAACTGAGCTGAACCTGTTTGGCTAGAAAACGTAGAGCAGAGCTAAAAAAACATAGAGTGAAGCAGTCACAAACACCCTCCTAATATAACCACTGTTTCCATTGCTACTCTCCGTATTGGCTGTCTAAGCGGAGCAAGGACCTCCTCACCACTCGCACGATCGCTTTCAAGGCTCCATTGAATCGCTAGTGAGTAGTTTTTTTAATCAGTTTATTCTCTCAACATCACCCTGAGCTAGCTAGTGGATTATTCTTGAGGAGGTCCTAATGCCTTACCAACCACCAAGCTAGTAATTAGTTGTTAGCTGATTTCTTCCAGCTAACACATCTAATAGTTACCTGGGTGAATCCAAAATAGGAACCACTTTTCAATTTATTCCCTCCACGTCACCCTGAGCTAGCTAGTGGATTATTGTTGAGGAGGTCCTAATATAATATTTTACCAACCACCAAGCTAGTAATTAGTTGTTAGCTGATTTCTTTCGGCTAACACATCTAATAGTTATCTGGGTGAATCCAAAACAGGGACCACTTTTGCAACTGAGGTGGGCATCTAGTTTCTTCACAGGCTGGATAACAGTATAGAAAGCTCTTAAGGGCAATGCCTGGGTCAAGTATGTTTAGTTGGCTGACAAATCTTGTTCATTTCACTGCACGCTCTATTCAAAAAATTGAAGTTCTCTTCAATTTGGAAGGCTAGAGCTGAACTGAAATGCGGCGTCCTAACACACACGTACATAAATCCTTGTACAACAAAAAAAAATTCAAAAAAAGATGTCCGCGAGATCAGATTGTAAGCTTGTGCTCGGCTCACTGCAATGCCTCAGCACCTATGCTTTGCATACATGGGCATCTCAAATTCGACTATCTTGGTCAACCGGATTCTATTTACAACTGACGGGGGAAAAACAAGGAGAAAACACTATATATGTTAAAAAAAACTAACAAGAGTCCACAGAATAAGAGTTTACAACCTCTATAGGCAGCCTTCTGGATCAAAGAACCAATCCAACAGTATAGAAAGCTTGCTTGAACCAAAATTATTTTCTCTAAATCAAGAAGGAAACAATACACCATGTATGTTTTCTCCAATATTAAATCAGATTTTAGTATTTAAATGCATATTAATTCTGAAAACAATTCAGAACTTTTTATTTGAAAATTTATTTCTATAATTTTTTATCAAGTCTAATTGAACTCCCTGAACCATTGCAGTAACTCAATCATGGGCGGTTTGCTTGCTGAACTAGGTTTTTGCCTCTAGAGAATACGCTTACGTGATACTATGCCAAAACTGATAATCATTGCCAGGTAGGAGCCTCCTATCACTACTGGAGTGTCTGGCAGAGGACAATCCATAGTGATAACTTGTCGTATGTTTTTTATTTTTCTAGTATTTGTTTTATCCCTAGATGCGCGTTTCAAACTAAGCCGACCGCATGCGTATATTCATGTTTCCCTTAAAAAATAGGGATTAATTAAACTGACACCTACTACACTAAATTTAAAAAGATTACTAGGGGTATGGCTATATGTGAAACTACATTCATCACTAAACATGATTATTCTTGGACTTGGTTGTGTAGGAATGCATCATAAAAGCATCAGTACACCATGAACAGTGTGTCATTGATACGTTTGTAAAAAAGAATTCTAAGTTTACATCAAGAATCAAAATTTTGATATGCTAACTATACCGTAAAATACTACTCCATCTATTCCAAATATTTAAGACATTTTGACTTTTCTAGTTAGTTTTGTATATAGAGATAGTGTATATATAAGTATATAACAATTAACAAAAGTTATACCTAGAAAAGCCAAAACATCTTATAATTTGGAATAGAGGGAGTATATTTTTTATTTGACAACGAAGGAACACATACGATGACAAGAATTAGGCACATTTCAATATTTCATCAAAATATATACTACTGTATTGAGTAATAATATAATAAAAAACTAATGCGTTTTTTTGTCACTCTATGTCAACACCTCATACGAAATCCCATTGCTGTAACTCGCTGGTGGTGATCTGCTTGCTGAACCAGATTTTGGCCTCTATATATATCCTGGGTTTTGTGAAATGCTGGCATGTGTTGTAGATTTTAAATTTCCTAGTATTCTTTTTAATCCCTGGATGCACGCGTCAACTTAAAGCGGCCCCATGTTTTAAAATAAGATTTTTAAAATGCCACCTAGTACACCAAATTTAAAAAGATTACTAGTGGTGACTATACGTGAAACTGCATTGATCACTGCTCCCTTCATTCTAAATTATTAGACATTTCAGCTTTTCTAAATATATTATGTTTTACTATGTATCAAGATATAGTGTATGTCTAGGTGTATAAGAAAAGTTACACATGTAAAAGGGCGTACCCAGTGCAGAGAGCTCCCGCTCTGTGCGGGGTCTGGGGAAGGGTGTCAGTGGCAAGCCTTACCCTCGCCTGTGCAATGCGAGGAGACCAGCGACTTGAACCCGGGACCTTCCAGTCACAGGCGGTAAGACTCTACCGCTTGCACCAGGCCCGCCCTTCAATAAAAGTTACACATGTACGAAAGTCAAAACATCTCATAACCAGAATCGGAGGAAGTAATAAATTTCTGCTAAAAATAACCAGCCTAGGAGAGAAATTAATGCACATATATATAGACAAAAATAACAGGTAAGAACAGGCATCAATGAAATGTCTGCGCTCCCTCACTTATTTAAAGTTGTTGACTATCTGGTGTGCACCCAACAACTGCTTATACAGCTATAAAGAGCCATCAACTTCGCTGTGAAGTCCTCACCCAAGCAGAAGCCGCAGGAGCCACGAGCATAGCAAGCAACCAAACCCAGAGAGACAGCCATGCCTTGCACACTCTCCACCCAAAAGAGGGCTCGCCTTGTTCAGGAGCCGGCTCCGATGTCCATGATCTGGGCGTCGCTTCCATTCGACCAAGTCCGCAGCGTGGGCGACTGCTTGCTGGCCGACAACAACATTGACGACTATATGGCGTTCCGTGCAGTCTGCCGTGACTGGCGCTCCGCCACCAACGACGACCCTGAGAAGGGGAAGGCGGGCCACGGCATCGATCCCGCTGCCCGCTTGATTCCCACCAAGTGGGCGTTGCTCGACCGGCGTGACGACCTCATCACGCTCGTCAACGTCAACACCGGCCGATTCCTCTGCAAGAGGATCCCGTTGTTGCGCCGGTTCTTCTTTGTGGGCGCGACGAGCGGCGGACTCATCCTCTTGGGGGAGTCAGCGAAGCCCCACCGAGCTTCCGTTCTGAACCCGTTCACGGGTTCCATCGCCCATTTCAAGGCGAGGATACCCTGGGCAGGGGTAAAGGCGGTTTCCATGACAACGAAGCCACCATTGACGGTCTTCATCTCCACCGAAATTGGCGAGATCATTTGGGCGGATCAAAGTATGAAGAGGTTCAAGCGCATCTTTATGGCTTACCCTTATGAGCCTACCTGCGTCACGTCCTTCAGCGACAACTTGTACGCCACCGATCGGTACGGATCAATCTACTTGTCCACTGTCCGTGCTGATGCCGTCACCACCGCCATAGCCGGGGAACCGAGGCGCCGCTCTGCAGTGGACATCACCATGGACGCCATCTCTCCTATCCTTGATTTTGCTGCTGACACGGGTGATCGAGCAATGATGAGCGGCAGGTATTATCTCGTGGAGTCCGCGGGAGATCTGCTGCTCGTGACCAAACCGTTGGGCTTTACTATCGACCAACCAGTAGTTCGTAGGGTGAACATGGAGACCCAGACGATCGAGCCAATCAGTAGCATTGGTAGCCGTGCCCTTTTCGTTAGCCATGTCAGGTGCCTCTCGATCAACGCTGACAAGTTCCCATCCATCCAAGGCGGTTGTGTCTACTTTCTTCCATCCAGAACTAAAGCCTACTATGGTGCTGTAGACAAGACCATTGTTCACGTCGCTGACAACGTCGTCGTCGAGTTCGGTGGGGATTGGGGTTCCTTAGATGGTTTGTTCCGTCCGTTCACCCTCGCTCAGGTCATCACAGATTACTGCATGTCCGTCCACTATAATAAACTGTACGAAATGATGATGCTCTGTGAGTGGGGCTGGAGTATCTCGTATGATGATTCTGAATATGATGAATCATCATCCTCTGAACTCGATGACGAAGAATCATCGCGCTCCAAACACGATGATGAAGCATCCTCCTCTAAGCCAGCTGACGATTGAATGAGGTTCTATGCTTGAGATGCCTGCATACTCTACTCTACAAGTCTGCTAGAATACTATTATTTCTACATTTCATGTTGTTAAATTCTTCAGTTTGGTAGCCTGCTCTCTTTAGTAATCTTTAGCCCGCCATGCATGGCAGTGTCGCTCTCCATTTTCTGCAACTGCAGAGTGGTAATGTGTAATCTTCTTTGGGATGTAGGCATGGCCAATTATATCAGTCGGATATGTTGGTCAAATACTTAAATTTTCAATTTTAGCTTTCGAATGTTATGATGAATTGAAATGTTTGTGCATTAATATCTTCACATGATGATGGATTCATGTTTCAATCAGTAGAGTTCTAGGTGTAGAAATATATATTTGATGAATGCTTAATTCAAGGAAAGTGAGTTTTTTCCGAATACGCACAAGATATGTTTATTTTGTTAATTAGCTGGACGAGAGTAGTATAGAAGAAAAAATGGCAATTGATAGAAGACATATAAAAGAGCAAAAAAAATATACTCTCACATTTTGCGTCGTGTTATTATTACCTATTCGGCTCATCTTTCATCTTGGCGCAGAGGACGCTGAAAAGTCACTGTCTCCTTAAGTTATACTCCCTCCGTTCCTTAATATAAGCCATATAGATTTCTAAAGAAAATTCCGAAATATAGGTACGTATCAGCTCCCACACCGATTAGTTTGGAAATCTTTCCACCGTACATAGCACATGCCCCAACCAATCCATTAGATTTAGGAAGCAATCTGATTGGGAGAGAGAAGATGACCTGATTTTCCTTTTTTTCCTCGGTCTCACATCCTTTCCCAAGCCGTGCGTTAATATTGGTGCTAAAAACTATATGGCTTATATTAAGGAACGGAGGGAGTATTGGCTAGTGGGGATTACTACTTTCAACCAACGAGGGTTCGATTCTCAACTTGCTATGTATTATTTCTATATATAATTTGATGTCATTTTTTATTGGAGTCCCGAGGATTTATTTCCCTTAGGAATAAAATAACTAGGGTGCTTGTCACCTATCCAACCAAGGTTCGATTCTCAACCTCTATGGGTGGCTCTTCATCTAAAGAAGTACATCCGGTGGGGCATCAAAATTGCATGACATAGTCAAAGATCTTCCCTTGCGAGCAGATACAGTTGGCAGTGCAATTAATTTGTGATTGGCAATTTCGTTATCTTTGTGCTTAAACATTCTTACTTGAGGGATATCTTTTTGTTTATAGACTTTGTATGTTTGACTATTCCTTAGCACCAGCTCACCACATACAATAATACTTTATGCAACACATGATATCTAATTAATTTGAAGCAAGGTTTTCCCTGTGTATAACTACATAGGGGAGTATCAAAGTATATTCCTCGGAAGCTTAAGCTTTTGGATCAAATTGAGGATGGTGTATTAGTGCATTCAGCTCGGTGAATATAATATAAGTGCATTATTATTCAGCTCAAAACCTGTTTGTGTGGCCTTGGAGAGAATGCATGTGAGTTCCAGGTGATGCTTATTTATTATACATACAGTTGGTGTGAAGCACACCATTTTGGCACACCATTTCAGTAGGTTGGGCTTGTATTATAATGCTTCCGTCTGGGCTTTGGCAGGTACTTAATTTGAACTCGAACTGCATGCATGGGCTAAAATTTAAAAAAAAGGGAGCCTAAAATGTAAAATCTCGTCGGCCCGCTTGCATTCAGGGAGAAACAAGGATTTCGGCTAAAAATACTGGCCCAAACGGTCGGTGGGCCTAAAATCATATTTCCTTTTTTTTTCAGCTCCTTGAAACCGCATGCTTGTGTTTATCCTTTTATAAACCGGCGCCTGTTTGGGTTAATTGGATTCGTGCCATTACAAAAACAACGTTTCTGAGATTTACCATTACAATTCGACTATTTTGAAATTTACCATTACAATTCTACCTCTTGACGATTCTTGCCAGGTTTCTACGTATGGCCTCAGCCTAGGGCCCATCTGCATGCTGTACTCGCGTATAGGAGCGCCGTATCGACGGGCACTTGACCTGGCCACGGTCCAGCGCGTGGACGGCGTCTCCATTCTGTCTCCTTCCCCGTCCCCTTCTCCACGAACCCTAGACCGGTGATTTCAGCGGCGGCGGTGGCGGCGGACCGAAGCTGTTCGAGGGAGGGCTGCTGCTGGAGGAGGGCTTGGCTTGGCTTGGCCTGGCTCTGTCCCTGCAGCAATGGTGGCGGGATGAGCTCCATGGCACAGGTCCCTGGGTGCGCCGCGGTGACGATGGAAGGCGGCGACGGCAGGTATGCATCTGAATCTCTCTCGAGCTGACCCAACATGAGGAGACCTCTTGCAAGCTGCCAGAGCAAGGTCAAGATGGAGAAGCTACTGCAGGCTCACAAAACAAGAGGTTCCTTCTCACCCTCTTCTTGTTTTCAGTTTTCTAAAATTATTGCTATGTGCACTAACTTGAAATTGTTCATGAAACAGGAAGAGGCAGGAAACAAAAGAAGATATTGCTGAACCATACCAGGTGAAGAAAAAGAAGGCTGCAACAAAGAAAAAGAAGACGCCAAAGAAAAAGAAGACTCCAATTAAAAGGAAGCTGCTGCTCCACAACTTAGTGTTGTCCGAAGCCTCAAAGACTTCATTGCCAGCCTATGAACTTGTGTCATGCCAATATGTGATAGCTGTGTGAAATAAGCTGATGGTAGCTGTGTCACCTATATTGGTGTCTTTTGTTTAAGTTACCTGTGTGAAATGAATTTATGTCTTTTGCTTAAGTTAGGTGTGTGAACTATATTGAAGCCAGGTGTGTGAACTATGTTGAAGCTAGGTGTGTGAACTATGTAATTTCATTTGTGAAAACTATGTTTCTGTCAGCTGTGTGAGAACCAAATTAATCCATCTCTGTCTGTTGGAAAACTGGCATCAGCTGTGTGAACCAAGTTACATTTGTTCTCAACTGTGAAACTTGCAAATTAGCATGCTTAACATGCTCCAGATTGGCCTGTGCACTTCTCTTTTTTTCCTGATCTGGGAAACTTGCAAATTGGCATGCTGAACATGCTCCAGATTGGCCTGTGCTCTTTTTTTTAATTGTGAAACTGTCCAGATTTCCTTTATAAAATCAAGTTGCCGAATCTGAGGCATGCCAACAAACACCAGAGTCACAATTTCGTAAGATAGTTTCTGCCTCCCATTTTTATATTAGAATATAACAACAAAAAACATGGAAGTTGGTCATACAAACTCAGCACACTACCCATTACAGATTTCTTTCATAAGATAATTTCAGTGCTGCTGAAATTGGTCATACAAGCTCAACACACTACCCATTACAGGTTCCTGCATTACATTGCTGCTACAACTATTACATAGTACCTAGCATCACTTCCACATTAGGGCAGCAAAGTCACCAATCAACCACAACCTGCTACTTCCTCTTGCCTGGTTCCCCATCCTGCATTATCTGACCTTGTCGCATTTTCTGGTTCCAAACTTCAGTGGCAACAGTGTCCAGGGCTTGCATCACTAGGTTCAGTTCATGCCTCAAATCGGCATATCCTTCATCACACAATTGCATCACTGCTGTTGGATTGGAATTGGGCACCTGATTCTTTAGCCGTTCATTTGCTGCCCATGCTTCATACTCTGCCTCAGACCTGATGAATGGACATGTACTAGCAGGAACAAAGCAATGCCACACTGCCCTGCACGGCGACCCCTTGGACGAGGAGCTCTTCCTTGACGCCGCGGCCTCCTCTCCCTCACCCCCGGCCGCACCCAATGCAACCGCAGCACCGCACCGCTATACCCGTACGAGCGCAGAGCAGCGCCACCCAACCTGCCCCGCCTACGCCGCGTGCGAGGAGGACGCGACAAGGAGGAGAAAAGCTGAGGCCAAGCCTCCACCAGCAGCAGCTCTCACCCAACGCCTGCCGCCTGCCAAAATCGCTGGTCTAGGGTTCGTGGAGAAGTGGACGGGGAAGGAGACGGAATGGAGACGCCGTCCACAGCGCTGGACCATGGCCAGGTCAAGTGCCCATCGATACGGCGCTCCTGTACGCGAGTACAGCATGCAGATGGGTCCCAGGCTGAGGCCATACGTAGAAACTGGCAAGAATCGGCAAGAGGTAGAATTGCAATGGTAAATTTCAAAATAGTCGAATTGTAATGGTAAATCTCAGAAACGTTGTTTTTGTAATGGCATGAATCCAATTAACCCCTGAATAAAAAGAGTTCTGAGTTGAAACTGCGTGCTCGTGTGTTTATTCTCTAATTTGGCAATGGTGCAAGTATGGAAACTCCCCTTAAACAATCTAGCATTCTCTAATTTTGGCAAGTCTCCTCAAATCGATCATGAATGCACTAGATTTGGAAAGTCCATAAATTTTTCTCTTTGTAATCAATGGCTAAGATTTTATTTTTATCCTGTCTAGAGGTAAAAAAAGGCGTAACATATCAGGACCCTTTCCTTTTTCACACTTAAACAAGCAAATACTTAAACCAGTGCCTGTTTTTCTTTGAGAATTAATTAGACAGTACAACCCCTATGAACACACATATACAAATCCTATCCCTATGAGCACCTCCTGAAGAACTAAGCCGACATATCTTGAAATTTGCAAAGTCACTACAGGCGCCTCGCTGTCGACGGGGACATTGCCTACCACTGAAAACAAAGTGCCGTTAAATCCTAGAATATGCGAGCACTCGTGAATAAAAGGTACTCTGAGTTCATACTACGCCCACACGCCTTTGGTGTGTAAAGTGAAAACTGCATCACATTACATTTACGGATCTACTAGCAATTAACCTTTGCCAAAACCACCAACGCCAATGCGCCATTTTTGAATAGGGGTTGAAGTGTTGAACGGAGCCAGAGCAACTCCCGCCAATTATTCAACAAACATTGACAAGTGAGAATGAGAACAAGCGGGTAGCGGCTGCCTAATTTTTTTTATAATTTGGCCCTTTTTTGAAGAAAATTTATGTTTGGCCCCCTGGGAAGACTTAAACTCATCTTTAGACCCTGGGGGTCGGCGCCAGGAATCATGGCGCTGAGGTAACACGTCTCGGCGCCACAGATCTTAGCGCCGAGGTGCCTGGCCGAGCACAGCAAGCCATCCTAGGTGGCGTTCACGTGGCCGGCACCTCGGCGCCACAGATCTTGGCGCCGTGCATTGATTCAAAACCTGCGGCCGCCTCTCTCTCTCTCTCTCTCTCTCTCTCTCTCTCTCTCTCTCTCTCTCTCTCTCTCTCCCGCGCTCTATCTCTGCCTCCTGCGCCGCCGTCGACCGCCGCTCTCCCTGCGCCTCCTGCGCCGACAGCAGGCCACCGGCGGCCGTCGGGTCCGTGCGCCCCCTCCCTTTCCGCGCAAGCGCCCGCAGCAGGCCACCGTCGTGCCCTCGTCGCCGCTTCCCTCCTCCTCATCTCTGTCCGGCGGCGAGGGCGGCCCACCACCGCTCGCCGGAGCTCCCGCCGGCCGGCTGGGCTCCGGCCCCTGTGCCCCCTGCCCCTCCGGGTACCTGCGCCCCCTGCCCCTCCGGGCCGTGCACGAGCAGGCCATCCAGGTAACTTAGATTTAGTTAGTAATATTTTTAGAATATTTAGCAAATTTAGTTAGCAAATTTAATTACATAGGTTGAAAGTTAGATGCTTATTTATTTAGTTATATTATATACTTAGGAATATATGTATGTTGGTTATTTAGTTAGATTAGATTGTTAGAGACATAATTAGGGAGTTAGTTACCTATTGATTTAGTTAGCTAGTTAGTAAGTGTAGTTACCAAATCTCTTATCTTGTTATAGAGATAGTTAGACAGTTAGATACTTATTTGTTTAGGTCGATAGTTAGGTAATTTAGTTAGCAAATATAGTTAGATATTATGGTTAGTTATCTTATAATAATATACCGTAATAACTTGGTTGATGTGCATACCAACTAGATGGACAACGTAGTCATCCTGTATCATGGAGGAAGTGTGGAGGAAGATGAGTTTGATAATGTCAGTTTTGTTGGAATACAAAGGGTGCCTAGTGATATTCAATGATCGGCCATTGTTTTGTGAGTTGTTTGGTAGGTCTCGTGATGAGCTTAAATGCAATTCAAATGAAGATGCCATCTTAGTTTAGGGGGATACTTCACCATGGTAGGCCAGGGACAATTTTGAGGCGGTTGGTCCCAATTGCATCAGAGGCTCAATGGGACAAATTTGTTAAAATTGTCATGACGAATGAGTTTCAATGTTTGGATTTGGTTATGCGGAAGTTGTCCAATGATCCCACCCCTCATGGGTATTCACCCCCTAATGTTCATTCACCCCCTCATGGGTTATCGCCAGCACCAGAGAATCCGACACCCTATGAGCCTCTGTTACCCAACCGTGAGGTAGATGTGGAAGATGCGGTTGTGGTGCCCGATGCTCAATCCGCCCCCAATGAAGTTGGTGTATTTCCTGGTGTTCGTGTAGAATGTGGGACTGATGATATTGTAGGTGCCCCTCAGGAGATCCCTTTGACCCAGAATCATCCTAGTAAGTGATTTAGTAATACTTTGGCTCTCCTTATTCTTTGTTCATTCCATTCCTTTTGTCTCCATATTTGTGCTTTAAATGCAGAAGACAATCCTAATAATGATGGTTGTGCTCCTGTTCCTCCATCAACCAACTGTGGACCCAAGGTTTATGGCCTCTAATAGTGTAGATGTTGATATTGCAGGATGATGAGGAGCCTTATGGCATAGCAAGGGCCGTTGATTCTGATGATGACCGCCCAGTTGCAGCTTTGAGCGAATAAGAAATGGAGCTCATCAGACGCCTATGTCCTGATCGTGATCCACTGGTTCATGAATTCAATGACCTTAGTCATTCTCAACATGCTTATGGAGAAAGAAGAGACGATGAGCTGCTAGAGGCTCCTGAGGCCGATGGCAGCGTGGAAATTTAGTTGGGCATGGTCTTCATGGACTTGCCCACCTTAAGAAGGTGGCTACAGGAATATTCTATGAGACATAAGAGACCATTCAAGGTGAGGCACTCCCATGTGGAGCGCCGTTACACGGTGGTGTGCGAGATGGTAGATTGCAATTGGAGGGTCTATGCTCGACAAACAGAAGGCCACAGGGAAATTCAAGATCACCAAAATTATAGGTCCACACACTTGTGCCCAGACAGATCTAAAATAGAAGCATAGATAGTTGACCTCTACCCTCATTGTCCAGAAAGTTATACACAACTTTGAAGGGTCAGCCCAACTTGAAGGTCAGGACAATTATGGAGATGAGTAAGAAGACATTTAAGTATGACATAAAGTATGAGAAAGCATGGAGGGCAAAGCAACGGGCCTAGAAGATGATATATGGGGACTGGGAGGAGAGGGTACGAGCTAGTTGCCTACAATGTTCAATGCAATGAAAGCAGAAAATCCAAGCATGCATTACGAGTATATCCCAAAGCCGAATGAATGGAAGGACGGGAGGCAGATATTCTTTCAGTGCATTCTGGTGCTTTCCCTAGTGTGTCGAGGCCTTCAGGTATTGTCATCCAGTGTTATCCATTGATGGCACTTTTCTTCTTGGCAAGTACATGGGCACACTTTTGGTAGCCATTTCCTATGACGCAGACAACGCATTGGTTCCTTTGGCTTTCGCTTTGGTGGAGAGGGAGAACAAAGATAGCTAGAGATGGTTCTTGCGCCTTGTTAGGATCCATGTCATTGGCCCTCATAGGGAGGTAGGTGTCATATCTGATAGACATCAAGGCATACTCAGTGTCCGTACTAGGAGCATATTTTAGGGTATGCACCTTTGCACCACCGTTGGTGCACTCGACACCTTGCCGAGAATTTACTTCGGAAGGATGGTATGAAGGACAACTTTCCTCTATTCGAGGAGGTTGCTCGCATGCTTGAGGTGCCATTCTTCGAGGAGAAGTTGGAGCAGCTAAAAATGGCAACAAGCGCAGAAGGTAGACAGTGTCTGAGAGGATTGATGAGAGAACCTAAGAAATGGACAATAGCCTACGATGATGGTGGATGGAGGTATGAGTTTCATACTAGCAACATGGCAGAGTCATTTAATAGTGTACTCAAGGGTATACGTGTCATGCCCGTCAATGCCATTGTATCATTCACCTTTTATAGGCTAGTTGCATGGTTTGACGATAGACACGCTCAAGCAATGGCACTATAGAGTAATAATCAGAAATGGGCACCTAAACCTAATAAGCATCTCGACAAGGCAAAGGAAAGGGCTATCACACATGACGTTGATTGCTTTGACCACAGCACCAGCAAGTACCAAGGTCACTAGAAAGGGGTGGTACAACGTCCGATGGTGAGGTCCGGCCATCAAGGAGTTATATTATGGTACTTAGTAATTTCTCATGCCGATGTGGGAAAACCAGGCAGTACCACTTCCCTTAGTTCTCATTATGTTGCAACATCTCAGCATCGCAACTTTGCCTATGAGACCCTAGATACCGTCGGAGTTCAGTGTTGACAGCCTTGTACAGACTTGGTCTCCCCATTTCGAGCCTTTCCTGGATGAGGGTCAGTGGCCACCTTACACTGGGCCGAAATACATTGCGGATCTAGGTACCCATTGGGACAAACGTGGAACCCCGAAGAGGACTGAGGCACAAGATGGTCATGGACCAGGTTTCCGATAGAACGAGGCGAGGGAGAGCAACCCCCTTTCTTACTGACCTCGAGCAGAACCAATGTGGCAAATGTGGTAGACTTGGGCATAATTCACGTACATGCCATTGGCCACTTAGTCACGTGTAAATAACTAATGTTTCACATGCATGTTTACTAGTACCAAAAAGTTATTTATTTGTTCATATAAAACTTATCTGTACTTTGTCATTATATTTTGTAGGATGGAGCCGTTCCACATGCTGAAAGTCGTACTACGAGGAGAACCACCGAGGATGACTCACCGTGGAGGGGGAGGTAACAACTTTACTTCTGCATGTTATTTTTCCTCTTCACATGTACTTGTGTTCATGAATTAATATAATAATTTCTATTCTTTGCAGGAACTGAACCATCTTCGTCCTCGTTCCCACGATAAGTTCGAGGACATGTGGTACTGACAACTAGGTACACTCCTCTCCTTGAGAGGGCTGGACTTGACTGTTGTATCATTCTAGGTTCGCCGTGGGGTGCCTACCTTCAACCCCGCGGCGATCTCAACTCTAGTCAACAGGTACCAAAATTATGAACAGATTCACTTCCATTTATATTTTCGGTTCTCGATGTGCATATAACCTTAGTACTTCTTTCTTGTTTTGTAGATGGAGGCTAGAGACGCACAACTTCCACCTACCTTGTGGAGAGATGACCGTTACTCTTCAGGACACGCAGAAGTTCCTAGGTGTCCATATAAGTGGCGGCCCTAGTTATCGGCCCCTGCACTGCTGCTGGTTGGAGAGGTAGAGTGGAGGCCTTCCTTAGAACAGAGCTTCCTCCAGAGACACCAGGGTGCCCGCTCCTCTGGAGTACTCATTAGTTGGCTGAGGCAGAACTTTGGTCAGTGTCCTAGGTCATGCAGACGAGCAGACTAGTTACCTACTACTGTAGGGCATGGATCATTGCATCTTTTTGGTTGTGTTATGTTCACCGAAGCAATGGGAGACACCGCTCATGGATGTACCTACCCTAGTCTTACTGACTAGGACACGATGGGGGGCTACAGCTGGGGTTCTATAGTGCTAGGGGTACTTGTACCAGGTAGCTTTGCGAGGCTTGCCATCGGAGTTCGGTGCAACTCTTCATTAGGAGGATGTGTTTACCTTGCTTCAGCTTTGGATGTGGTCTATTTTACCGGTCGGTCGGCCCCAAGTTGGTGATCCTCGTCCCTGGTTCGAGGTGCATGGCCTTCGACGTCGACCGACATATGCCTACCTTTGGGACCAGGTTAAGGGTCCCTTCGCCCAGAGTAAACGCGCCTACATTGAGTTCAGTGAACGAGCTCGACGCACTCACGCCAAGGCTGGTGAGTTAGCTGTATTTCACATACTAATTTGTTTTCTCGATGTAAGCACTACGTGACTGAAGAATCAAATGCAGGTGACTTGGGAGCCATACGATGATGAACAGTACGAGCACATTGGGTTCAACATCATGTGCAAGATGGACTGAAGACCTATACCTGATGCGGTGTCCGTTGATCTATTTCTATGTGGTTGAGTTCCACCTACCACACTGGGTTGCACGCCAGTTTGGGTTGAGGCAGGAGTGGCCCATGGAGCCGTTCTCGATGTCAATAGACTTGCACAAGTAAGCATCTTTGAACTTTATTAAATAATCAAGAATTCAATCTGCTACAATAGAACTTAAAATTGCCACTGAAACTAAACTGCTATTACTCTCTTAAATTCGTAGTCTGTGTTTGTTTAGACTGTTGAAGTGGCAGTAGAGTACTGTGATTGCATCAGCCTTTTTGATATTTTATTATGGGAAAATGGAATACAAACATTGCTCTCTAACTAGAAGTGTTGTAGAGTTGTATCTGCTTGTTGTGGTTGTGGTACTAGCGCTGCAAAGGATGTACATGGGCCACACGCATGATAATGGGACACACCTGTAGGCCTCGGTTCTTCTTCTCACAGAGGTACTAGCGCTGCGATTGTGGACACTTTCCAAGGCCACAAAGACGAGGGCGACGACAAAGGCGATGAGGAGGCCAAGGAGCATGGTTATGATGAGCTTGCCGAGTCTCAGCTCCAGGACGCTCCTTCGACTCAAGCTACGCAGGTTGCAGGAACGAGAAGACGTCGTCTGCCTTACATGTACACTCTAGACACCGACGCTCTTGGCCACAAGGGCAAGGGTAAGACTAGGAGAAAGTGACGATGACTTGTAGGTTAAGACTGGTAACAACTTAGATCCGATAACACAAACTATTTGGGCTGCATGGACTTGGCTTATTTTGCATGTGTGGAGATTTGGAAAGTACGTAGTTACTTTCCTATAACTATTTGGGACTGTATGGACATTGTGTACTATTTGGACTATGCAGGACATGTTATGTTGATTGTGATGTTCGATGTGGTTGTATTGTGGTCTTTGGACAATTAAATGTTTGGATTATATAATCATGTCTCTACTTGTAACCGTGGATGCTCCTGAAACAAGAGAAACTTTTGCGAATTTTTTCTGTGAATCATTAATTATACTTCACTGCTACAAAGGCACAAATATAGTACACAGATTAAATGTAAATTCAGTAGAACATGTATAGTCCAATTGTGTTGTACAGATGCTTTGAAAATGAATATAGGCTTTTCAGTAACAGTGAACGAATCTAGGCTTTTTAGACAATGGTACACCTATAGGTACGAAGGCATGCAAGGAAGCACAACTCCACTCCATCTCCACCATCCATCTTATTACTGTTTGATCCAAGGGCTGAGGCAAAGAGGCACACAGATCGCTGACATTGGCACATTGAGAGGCCTCCATTCCTCAGTCTCGACCTATAAATAACCCCTCACTCCCTCTCATTCAAACACACAAGAAGGAGGAAGAGCACTCCTCAGCATTATCTTTCGTTGCAGTACCAATGTCTAGAGGGTCGTCTAGAGGGAGAGGAAAGGGGAAGGGAACTACCATTAGGTGGGAGGGTCCTCTTGGTCCTGATTTCTTTGAGGAAGCTCTTTATGAGAGGTACCAAGTCGAGAGCAAAAGTGATTTCATGAAAGCGGCACCACTGAGAGGATACGATGAACGGAAAGAAGAGTGGCCAAAATGCATGCATGGTGAGGACTGTCTAGTGCAGATGTTCACCGAGGGAATAGATGGAGGCCGATGTTTCTTCAAATACCCGCGAGCATGGGTAATTGCTATTACTATTTGTTTCTTCAATATGTTCATCTTCTATACAACTTACATGACATACTTATTGCGGTCTTCCTTGTCCGAAGAAAATTGTGGGTTCACTAGGTGGGTCGATCCTCGACCTATTTATCTGCATGTGGAGTATATCTACTACATGCAGGACCGTATCTTTGATCTAGAAAGAGAAGTTAGCAGTGGTTACAAAGACGACGAACAGGAATATGACAACAATGGTGCCAGTTCACAAGAGGCACTCTGCAATGATCCATATTGCACCTGCCCTAATCATAGGAATAAGGGTCCTCCGTCGCCACCCCCGCCGCCACCACCACCAACAATAGGAGGATACTTTGGAGAAGGTGCAACACAATTTGCTATGTGGCCACACTACTAGGACAAACCAATCTTTTTAACAGGGCGACATCCATGTGTTTGTTTTTTTTTTGCTTTAATCATCTAGGCATGTTAGGGTTAGTCGAAGGAAATATGTACCCTTGTTTGGCACATGTTCTCACATGCCATTTCATGTGCTTGTTGTTTGTTTCAATTACCTAAGGCATGTTAGGTTTAGTCCAGGACCTCTGTACCCTAGTTTGGTACATGTTATCACATACCATTTCATGTGTTGTGTGTGTTGAATTAGGTAATCAACTACTTCGTTACTGTTTTATTTGCACTACATGACCTCATTTCACTACCTATGAAATATTAAATTGAATATTATGACAACAAATAATGAAACCAATAACACTATGAAAGGTCCAATAATAGAGCACATTAATCAACATAACAACATTTGAAGTATATGCCGACAAACTAAAAGTGCATTACATGACAACACAATGCAAAGTCCAAGATTAGATAACATTATTCAGTGAATATACCATAGAAATAGCAACTTATGAAGACTAATAAGTGCAACTGAGGCCACTTTCCATTCCTATGGGCATCGGGATTCTCCTCCATCACTGCCTTCGCTCACTGCGCACACTCAAGCTTCCTCTCCCTCTCCTCCCTGTGCGAAGCAACACGCCTCCTTTCCTCCTCTTCCTTGAGCTCCTTTTCTAGAGCCTCCTCTCTTGTGTCTCTTCTCCATCATCTCCTTGTCCTCTGCCTCTCACCGTAATAGTTTCTGCATCCACTCCTTGTCTTCCCTGCTTGATCTCAGTGTCGATTCCACTGCTCAAAATCACAGAGCAGCGGGGGGGGGGGGTCTGCAACAAATGCAATTGTTACAAAACAAATAAATCATGTAAGACTTCATTTGACACAATAAATATTAAACAACATTAAATTCTCACCATCTTGTTAATGCGGCGCTGGCTGAAGTGTAGGCTCAAACGTAAAATTGGCACACATCCAATACCTCTGCCTATACGTGTCCTCTTCATCGGACTTGGCTACCTTGCAAGGATCGCTGCAAAAGCACATGAGCACTAGAACACCACTAGGCAGAGGCAACGGGTCGAAGGCATTTCCAGTCATCCGGCCATAACTACAATTGAACATAAATACAAAAAATAAAACATAATACAAAAATAAAACATAATATAACATGATGATAAGAGATTACCTTGGCTTACTAGCTTTAACACGCCTTGGCATCCTATCGTCACATAATACAAAAAATAAAAAATCACTTCAAACATTAGGTACTAACATATCTAGGGTTGCAAAATAGACGTAATATATACCAAATCAATGTGTAAAATTTGATAAGGGAAGAGAGGATACCTTGCTTGCGAAGATGTATGGATCAAATCCAAGTATCCAAGGTCAAATCCGTTGATTCAAGAGATTGGGAGGGGGTAGGGAGAGGAAGAAACCAAGAGGGGGATGAAGAAATAAGAGCAGCGTCGACTAAGGGAAACTTGGTCTTGGATTTTAAATCAATGCTCGATGCCAGAATACATGGCGCTGAGATTAGCACCAAGATCTATGGCGCCGAGGTGCCGGCCACATGAACACCACCTAGGATGGCTTGCTGTGCTCGGCCAGGCACCTCGGCGCTAAGATCTATGGCTCCCAGACATATTACCTCAGTGTCATGATTCCTGGCTCCAATCCCCAGGGTCCAAAGATGAGTTTAAGTCTCCCAGGGGGCCAAACATAAATTTTCTTCAAAAAAGGGCCAAATTATAAAAAAATTAGGGCCACATGGCCACACCCAACAAGCAGTAGATCCATCAATAGCGCATGCAATTGCAAGCATAAGCTCCTAGTCTGCCGAACTTTTTTTTGCCCCAAGGGCACATGCCTAGCTATATTGTCTTTGTCCTGCTGCACATGACTCTCAGTGCGAATCTTATGATCCACAACAGCAGGGTATGCGCCCTTAGGGGCAAAATTTACTTTACCTATGCTTTGCACGCTCTCCAAACGCTCTAGTCCTACAGCTCAACCGATGCCCGGCCACACAGTGCCTTCCACACCACTATCCACACAGCACAAGAGGACTCGTCGTCTTGCTCAACCGCCGACGACTTCCCCTACAGCGGTGACGCCCGAGCATGACTAGTTGTCGCTCACCACGGACCTCGTACGTTGCATCGGTGACCAGAGGTGTAGCCAGGGGGCTAGTAGGGGCCAAGGCCCCCCTTTTGTCTGAAGTTTGCTTATATACTCCATAGTAATAGCAGGTATATTTCAACAAAAATGAGTTCTTAAGGTACTATCTATGTATTTCTTTCATCTTGGTCCCCCTTAGATTTTTCTCTGGCTCCACCTCTATCGGTGACCATGTCCTAGCTACCGACGACATCGACCACTACATGGTCTTCCGTGCTGTCTGCCACAACTGGCGCCGCGCCCTCAAAGACAACAACGTGATTGATTGCACTGACGATCCCACCTGCTTCCAGCCGAGCAAGTCAGTGGTGCTGGATCGGCATGATGATGACGTCCTCATGCTCGTCAACCTAGAGACCAGCCGCTTCCTCTACAAGAGGATGAGGATCCCGCTGCTCCACGACCATGACTATTTCTTTGTCGGTGCCGCCAGTGGTGGCCTCGTCCTCCTAGGGGAGTCAACGTACCCCTACTACGTTGTCATGCTCAATGCGTTGATGGGTGCGCTGGCATACTTCAAGGCGTCTATTCTCGTGGGCAAGGCGAGGGAGGTGTCGATAGAATATCATCGGCAGTCCTCTGAGGGGTATCCCATGAAGGTAGATTGATCGATGGGGTGCGCGTAATCAGGAACCGGATGGTGACACAAGGCACAGAGATAGCGATTTAGACAGGTTTGGGCCATCTCATCGACGTAATACCCTACGTCCTATGTCTTTGATGTATTGTATTGAATACATGATGTATGGATCTTGTCTGCTAGGGGACCCCTGCCTCTCCTTATATACTCTATAGGGGTAGGGTTACAAGGTAAGTATCCTATTTGGTACTATACGATGCCTTGCGGTCCACACCGAGCAGCATCGTGCACGCCTTGATCTTGTGGGCTAGGCCACCTCTGATGGATACCAGGGGTCATACCCCCACAGCTAGTCCCCTAAGCCTGACAGTAGGTGATGTAGTCACGTGGTGCTAGGGTCAGAAAGTAGAAGACCAGGCCGAGCAGGCAGCCAGTCCCTGGGCGTAGCCTCGAGATGAGAAAAGCGCACATTCACCGCAAGGTGAAGTGTGCCCACTTAGTCCCCGAGCCTGCTGGAAGATGAAGAATGAATCTTTAGTAGGGTCAAAGAAAAAGAAGTTTGAAAGCTTTGCCGACGTCATCCGACATGCGCATATCAAGACCCCTAGATGTGCTGCCCAAGATCAGCACCCTGATTCGAACAAGCATGAAGCAGCTTGATAGCACACCGATGAGACAGTAGCAAGATCCGACCATCAAGGGAGCACCGAGGAGTCCTTGGCGTAGCTGGCAATGTCCATGAGCACCGAGGAGTCCCCGGACGTAGCTTGGCGATGTCCGAACACCAAAGAGCGAGGAGTCCTCGGTGTCGCTGGCGATGTCCGAGCACCAAGGAGCGAGGAGTCCCCAATGTCGTTGGCGATGTCTGAGCATCGAGGAGTCCCCAGCGTCGCTGGCGATGTTCGAGCACCGAGGAGCGAGGAGTCCCCGGTGTCGCTGGTGATGTCCGAGCACCAAGGAGCGAGGAGTCCTCGGCATCGCTGGCGATGATCGAACACTAAGGAGCGAGGAGTCCCTAGCATCGCTGACGATGTCCGAGCACCAAGGAGTGAGGAGTCTCCGGCATCGCTGGTGATGTCCAAGCACCGAGGAGCGAGGAGTCCCTGGCGTCACTGGCGATGATCGAGCACTGAGGAGCAAAGAGTCCTCGGCATCACTAGCGATGTTCGAGCACCGAGGAGCAAGGAGTCCCTGGTGTCGCTGGCGATGTCTGAGCATCGAGGAGCGAGGAGTCCCTGACATCACTGGCGATGACCGAGCACCGAGGAGCGAGGAGTCCCTGGCGTTGCTGGTGATGTCCGAGCACCGAGGAGCGAGGAGTCCCTGGCGTCGCTGGTGATGCCCGAGCACCAAAGAGTGAGGAGTCCTCGGCGTCGCTGGCGATGTCCAAGCACTAAAGAGTGAGGAGTCCCCGACGTCGCTGGCGATGTTCGAGCACCGGCATAGCTGGCGATGTTCGTGAGGTGAAGTGTGCATACTTAGTCCTCGAGCACGAAGAATCCGAGCATCGAGGAGTAACCGACGTAGCTGGCGATAAAGCACGAGCGACGAATAGTCTAGTAAACTGGTCGGCGGCGAAGTGAGCATTGAGTAGAAGCGATCGGTGAACAGTCCGATCAACTGGTCGGCGATGAAGTCAATGAACCTAGCGGTCCGACCAGTTGATCGGTAGAGAAGTCCGAGCACCAGGTGATTCGAGCACCTAGACGATGATCATGTAATACAAATATGTAGAACATGTAGTACATAATGTAAAAATATATGAACTCCGGAGAAAAATCAGCAATGGTGATGAAATGACGTATGCAGTTTGGTGATCAGTTGGTGTGAAGATATATTTATATTTAATATAAACCGCCTAAACAGTTAGTGTGTAGCTGAGTCTCTAGCCCTAGCTAGCCCGTTAACCATAACACAGAGCGCGGAGCTCATGCACGTGTAGGAGAACGGGCGTGACCAAGGAGCCGCTACGGACCACCCATAACGTAGAGCATGGAGCCCGTAGCACGTGTAGAGAGGAGCCGGAGACAGGGCCATCTCTGGAGGCGTTCGAGCATCAACATGACTGTTCGAGGGTTCGAAAAATCATTTGGAGAGCAAATATGGAGAAAACAGCTCAGAGAAACATCATGGCGATATACGGAGATTGGAGAATATTTAGAAAAATATTAAAGTGTGACTTAGCTTTAGACAGAACGTCTGGTCAGCGGTGTATGGCGTTATCTAGTCGGCATTGACGGTGAGCACCTGGTGGGCGGTGAGTTGTTGGTGAAGACGACCTCAAAGGTGGTTCCGAGATCAGATCTGCTGTCACGGGGGCTGGTGTAGCTAGCGATGAATCGTCATCATGGACCGACGTGGATCTCCACGAGATTGACGATGAGAACACGTTATTGATTTGAGGTCCATCTGGCTTGCCATGGGATCAAGCACACACCCCTACCTGGCGCGCCAACTATTGATAGAGTATCGTCGGCAGTCCTCTGAGGGGTATCCCATGAAGGTAGATTGATCGGTGGGGGTGCGTGTAATCAGGAACCGGATGGTGACACAAGGCGTAGAGACAGCGATTTAGACAGGTTTGGGCCGTCTGATCGACGTAATACCCTATGTCCTGCGTCTTTGATGTATTGTATTGAATACATGATGTATGGATCTTGTCCGCTAGGGGATCGCTGTCTCTCCTTATATACTCTGGAGGGATAGGGTTACAAGGTAAGTATCCTATTTGGTACTATCTTACGGTGCACGCCAAGCAGCGCCATGCATGCCTTGATCTTGTCGGCTAGACCACCTCTGATGATGTGGCCCATGCCTTATCTTGTGGATACCGGGGACCATACCCCCACAGGAGGTCATCCGTGGTGGCAACGTCGCCTCCGCTGACAACGATGACACTGTTCTTTTTTTAGAGAATAGGGATATACCCTCGCTTTTGTATTAACAAAAGCCAGACAGTTTAACAACATCTGCGTATAGGCGCAGCCTCAGCCTGGGCAGATTTTAGCCGAAAATCGTAAATCGAACCGAACCAAACCAAAGTATCAGTTGTTCAGTTGTTCGGTTTCGGTTTCGGTTTCTATTTTCAAGTGAGTTCGGTGATCGGTGTCGGCTTTCGGTTTCTGCAGTCGAGTCGAACCGAGCAACCGATCCACTGAGATTTGTAGCCTAGAATCACAGAAAGTCACTCGTCATCCTCCTTCACTTCCCATCCATTTCATCCCCCGAGCGACTCCAACCCCACCCCTCTGGCCCTCTCTCACTCATTTTCTCTCTCTCTCACTCCTGCTACAGCGTCGGCGAGATCCAAATCCCTAGCTACCTCGCTCCAGAAGCTTGCTTTCCTCGCCCCCGTAGATCTCCCATGTCCGGCCGCGCTGCCGACCCGGCCATGGCGGCGCCCAAGGGGAAGCTCGGTGAGCTAGTGTGGGAGCACCAGGTGTAGGCGGCCGTCGCAGTGGCGTTCGTGGCCATGGCCGCCATCTCGATCTCCGCCGTCGGGCCCAGCCTCAGCGTCGTGGTGTCATTCTTCTGGCCGCTGCTCCTCTCCACGGCCTTCTTCCTAGTGTTCGTCTCCGTGCTGCTCTGGATGTCGCCGCCGCCCGCGGGCGACGCCGACGAGTCTGGGAAGGAGCTCATTGACTTCGTCGTCGGGTGCCGCTCGGACCACCTCGCCCCCTCGGATGCTGCGGCGACCGTGCCCATGGCCGCCGTGGAGGCCCCGCTGAAGCCAGAGATCTAACGGACTGCAGTGCTGAAGGAGGAGGCGGAGAGGAGGCTAACAGGAGCCGAGCTGTTCTATCTGTGCAGGGAGGCCACGCCCAGACGCGACGGCAAGCAGGACTTGCAGTGGCGGCGGCGACCAGCGGACCAAGCTCAGGTTAGTTCGGTTAAACCGAAAACCGAGCCGAACAAACCGAAACCGAATGCGTCGGTTTTCAGTTCTCTCACAAACCGATCGGTTGTCATAGCTTGGAAACCAAAATTTTTTGAAACCGAACAAACCAAACCGATTTGTCGGTTTAAACCAAATGCCCAGGCTGAGGCGCGCCCGCCAAATCCATAGCCTCATGGCTTTAAACTGACAACAAGTCTTGACTCAAACTATCTAAAAGCTCATTAGGCAGACCCGAAACTACACTTGTTGAGACTAAAAGTTGAACACCCGATGGCTCCGACTCTCATGATAAACTTGTCTCTGTCGAGTCCCTCCACTGCAGTTGAGGCGGTGACATGGGCGGATCTAGTAGTGGGGCGGGGGGCTCAAGCCCCCCCTACTCATACCGAAGTAGTGCAAATTATTGTAGAGCCTCTATGAATTTTTAGGCAAAGTTCTATAGTGTAGGGGGGCTGAGACTTAAGATCGAGCAGTAGTGTTGTTTAGTCCCCCCTAAAATATTTCCTAGATCCGCCACTAGGCGGTGAGTTTGCTATGATCTCCGGTTGCTGAGCTATCTCCTCCACCTTGTAGTCCAATCTTCAGCTTGAACATTGGTAACCATCTTCTCACCATCTTGATGATCTTGAACAAAACTCTTCCCAAACCTATCCATGTAATCCTCTGAAAATACATTTCATTCCTTAATTTCCATAATGATCAAAGTACAGACGAGGAAATAATATTGGTAAGCATGTGTCGCTTATTTGCAATCCAAAATCTAGCAACAGATTCATAACAAGTACCCAGGTTATGACCCAACACTCCAGAAATAGTGATCCAAATATTTCTAGCTACACAACGATGACACTGTTCGTCTCCATGGTAGCCGATGGCGCCGTCGTGTGGGTAGTGCTTGGCGTAAGCCTGCTGATGTGGGACTTGTGGTAACGTGGATAGCAGCAGAGGCGAGAGCGGGAGCGCAGGATTTCAAATCGGGGATGGCGCGGGAGCAGTTGCTGATGCTGGTGATCGTGCTCTGGACCACGACGTAGTGCAGCAGTGGCGGTTTAGCTGAAAATGTGTCATGTTTTAAATAATCTGCGTGTGTCACAGTGTATGTTAGCTATTGGTATAAATAGCATGATGCTTAGGGTATTAGTAAGTGTCTTGAACAGTTTGTAATCGGGTTTTGAATAAAAGGTGAAAAGGGGAGCCGATGCCCTGTCGGTTGCTCCTGGTGTTCATCGTAGTTCTTCCTTGTGTTCTTGAGCGTTCCCTTGCTTGTTTGATCTTACCACCAGCGCAATTGTGTTGGTTTGTGATCCTGATTTTCAACATCTGGTATCAGAGATGCAAATCAACAAAAAGTGTGAGTTTTGATCAGCCATGAGTGAAAGGAGTGGGAGCTCGGGCGGTGGCAGTGGCGGTGGTGACCGAGGCGATCGGATCAATTACCCGGCGCTGACAGCAACCAACTACACCAGTTGGTCGATCCAAGTTCAGGCGATCATGGAGGATCAGGGAGTGTGGGAGATCATGGAGCCGACGAGGGAGACGTCGGATCAGGGGGCGACGGCAGTTGCAGCGAGGAAGGCCAAAAACATCAAGGCACGGGCGCATCTGCTCTAGTGCCTGCCCGATGATCTGCTGATGCAGGTCGCCACGAAGAAGACCGAGGAAGGAGGTCTGGGATTCGCTCAAGGCAAGATTCGTGGGGGAAGAGCGGGTGAAGGAGGCGCTGGCTGCAGACATTGAAGAGCGAGTTTGATGGCTTGAAGATGAAAGAGGAGGAGTCGATCGATGTGTATGCTGGGAAACTGACGAGCATGTCAGTGAGGTATGCAAATCTAGGCGGTTCACTTGATGATTCAGCACTTGTGAAGAAGATGTTTGATACAGTGCCTGAGAGATTCATCAATGTGATTGCCAGGATCGAGCAGTTCTATGATCTTAAGAAGCTTGCCTTTGATGAAGCTGTTGGTCGTCTTAAAAGCCTTTGAGGAACGCACCAAGCGGGGAGCAGGAGGTGCCAAGTCAGACATTGGTCAAGTGTTACTGACCCAAGCTAAGTGGGAGGCTCGACAGAAGAAGATGGGTGGAGAGAACTCAAGGAGTGGAAGAGGACATGGCAGCAGCCGTGGACGAGGCCATGGCCGTAGTGGAGGGAACGGTGGCCGTGGCAATCAAGCAGATGGAGGGAAATATGGCTCTGGGAAGAAAGACAAGAGTCATATCAAATGTTTCAAGTGCCATCTGTATGGACACTATGCCAACAAGTGTCCAGGAGAGAAGAAGAAAGAGGAAGAAGCACACCATGTCAAAGCAGTGGAGTATGAGCCTGCTGTGCTGTTTACTGAATCAGTGACATCAGAACAGGCAGATTGTCAGTTGTCTGAAACTGATCAGGTTCAGGAGAGTTTGTTTCTGAATGAGGTAAAAGTTTTTCCAGAGTTGTATTTTACTGGTGATGATGATTCTGGTAGAGATGTGTGGTACTTAGACAATGGTGCTAGTAATCATATGACTGGTGAACATCATAAATTCAGAAGTATAGATAATTCTGTTAGTGGCAAGGTGAGGTTTGGTGATGGGTCAGCAGTAGAGATTCATGGTAGAGGATCCATTTTGTTTCCAAGGTCCTTCAGGTGATCAATGGTTACTGAATGATGTCTATTTCATACCAAAGTTAAAGAGTAACCTAGTGAGTCTAGGTCAATTGACTGAAATAGGACACAGAGTGGTGATGGATGATGATCTAATAGAGGTGATTGAGAAAAGCAAAATGCAAACTATCATGAGAGTTCATAGATCAGTGAATAGATTGTATAAGGTTGAGCTCAATGCTGTTGAACCAGTGTGCTTCCTAGCCAATGTCAGTGATAAGTCATGGCTTTGGCATGGCAGACTTGGCCATGTCAACTTTCGGTCAATTAGAATGTTGGTGGAGAAGGAGATGGCTAGAGGGATACCCCTGATTGAGCACCCAGATCAGGTGTGTCATTCTTGTCTGACTGCAAAACAGACAAGGAAGTCATTTCCTCAGTGTGCCAAATGGAGAGCAGATGATGCTTTGGAGTTGGTACATATAGATTTGTGTGGACCCATAACACCAGAGACTCCTAGGTGGCAACAAATATTTCATGCTAGTAGTGGATGACAGCACAAGATGGATGTCTGTGTTCTTTCTGAAAACTAAGGATCAAGCAGCAGCTGCATTTGCCAAATACAAGGCAGTGGCAGAGAATAACAGTGGAAATTTGATCAAGGTTGTGAGGTCAGATAGGGGAGGTGAATTTTTATCAACAGCTTTCAAGAGCATCTGTGAAGGAGCTAGGATTGATAGACAATTCACTACACCCTATTCCCCACAACAAAATGGAGTTGTTGAGAGGAGGAATAGGACAGTTATGGAGATGAGTAGATCACTGCTAAAGAGCATGAATGTACCTGGGTGTTTTTGGGCTGAAGCAGTGAAACATTCAGTGTACTTGTTAAACAGGTTGCCAACAAAAGCAATGGGCTACAGAACACCTTTTGAAGGATGGACAGGCAGAAAGCCATATCTGGGGCATCTAAGGATTTTTGGATGCAAAGCAAATGTCAGGCCAGCAGAGCCACATTTGAAAAAGCTTGATGACAGGAGTATTCCTATGGTCTATTTTGGTGTAGAGGATGGAAGCAAGGCACACAGATTGTATAATCCTCAAACCAGAAAGATGGTAGTGAGTAGGGATGTCATCTTTGAAGAAGAGGTTGCTTGGGTATGGAACACTGAGCTTGGAGAAAATTCAGAGTTTTCAGAAGAAACAGTTGGTGAAACTGTTTAGATCTTTACTAGAGGTATTGGGGTTGGTGTTAATCCTCAAATTCATCCAGATCAACATTCAGCGGGAGTTGGGAATGCAGGAGATAGTGTTGAGTCTACTGGTGAAGTAGGTGGGTCAGTTCAGCATGAAACTGAAACACTGTCAGATACTGTTGACAGTCAGACAACAGGAGAAAATGCAAGTCCAGCTCAGAGTGACAATGTGATCCATGGTGATGTGGACATGATTGACTCAAGTGACCATGATGAAACACCAGTGAGGTTTAGAAATTTGAATGAGGTATATCAAGACACAGTGGAGGTGGAGTTAACCTCTGACAGTGAAGTGGAAGCTTTATTAGCAGTCATGGAAGAACCATCTTGCTACCAAGATGCAGCTGGTGATGGGAATTGGATAGAAGCTATGGAGAGTGAAATCCAATCCATCAACAAGAACAAGACATGGGAGTTGGTGAAGTTACCAGCTGGTCAGAAGCCAATTGGGTTGAAATGGGTTTACAAATTGAAGAAAAATGCAGAAGGAGAAATTGTGAAGTACAAAGCTAGATTAGTTGCAAAGGGCTATGTTCAGAGACAAGGCATAGATTATGAAGAGGTTTTTGCTCTAGTAGCAAGGCTAGAAACTATGAGACTGATCTTGGCCTTGGCAGCTAACAGAAGCTGGGAGGTACATCACTTAGATGTCAAGACTGCATTTCTGAATGGTGAACTCATTGAGGATGTGTATGTGTCACAGCCTGAAGGTTTTGAAAAAAAGGGGCAAGAAGAGATGGTGCTCAAACTGAGAAAAGCTTTATATGGCTTAAAACAAGCTCCTAGAGCTTGGAATGTGAAGCTAGATGGCAGTCTAAAGAAGATTGGATTCAGAAAGTGTGTGACAGAACCTGCTGTCTACACAAGAGGTGAGGGACTGTCAAAACTAGTACTTGGGGTGTATGTAGATGACCTGTTGGTGACTGGAGGAGATCCAAGAGAGATTGAAATCTTCAAGAAGCAAATGACCTCTGAGTTTGAGATGAGTGACCTTGGTTTGTTGTCATTCTATCTAGGGTATTGAGGTAGAGCAGAAGAAAGATTTCATCACTGTCAAGCAAACAGGCTATGCCAAGAAAGTGCTAGAACAGTTTGGGATGAGTGATTGTAATGCAACAAGGATTCCAATGGATCCTGGTATGAAATTGGATGCTGATAAACAGGGTGAGAGAACTGATGCAACAAGGTACAGAAGAATCATTGGCTGTTTGAGGTACCTATTGCACACAAGACCAGATATGTCCTACTCTGTTGGTATGGCAAGTAGGTTCATGGAGAAGCCTACTGTCAAGCATTTCAATGCAGTGAAGCAAATTCTGAGATATTAAAGGGAACACTGAATCTTGGTTTAGTGTACACTCAGGAGAAGAAGCCAGAAGTGTTGGTGGGTTACACTGACAGTGACAGTGGAGGTGATGTTGTGGGAAGAAGAAGTACATGTGGCATGGTTTTTTATCTGAATGAGGGGCTGATCACTTGGAATTCTCACAAAGAGAAGACTGTAGCACTGTCATCTTGTGAAGCTGAGTTCATGGCAGCAACAGCAGCAGCTAAGCAAGCTCTGTGGCTTAGGAATTTGCTGGGAGAGATTACTGGGACAGAACCAAAAGCAGTAAGCCTGTATGTTGACAACAGCTCTGCTATAGCATTGATGAAGAACCCTGTGTTTCATGGGAGAAGTAAGCACATAGATGTGAAGTTTCACTTCATCAGGGAATGTGTTGAGCGTGAGCAGATTGTTGTCAAGAAGATTCACACTCTTGAGCAGAAGGCAGATGCATTGACAAAGCCTATGCCTGCAGTCAAGTTCAGTGTGATGAAACATTTGCTGGGGGTCAGAGAACTTGAGCTTGAGGATCATCAGGCTTAAGGGGGAGATTGTTGGCGTAAGCCTGCTGATGTGGGACTTGTGGTAACGTGGATAGCAGCAGAGGCGAGAGCGGGAGCGCAGGATTTCAAATCGGGGATGGCGCGGGAGCAGTTGCTGATGCTGGTGATCGTGCTCTGGACCATGACGTAGTGCAGCAGTGGCGGTTTAGCTGAAATGTGTCATGTTTTAAATAATCTGCGTGTGTCACAGTGTATGTTAGCTATTGGTATAAATAGCATGATGCTTAGGGTATTAGTAAGTGTCTTGAACAGTTTGTAATCGGGTTTTGAATAAAAGGTGAAAAGGGGAGCCGATGCCCTGTCGGTTGCTCCTGGTGTTCATCGTAGTTCTTCCTTGTGTTCTTGAGCATTCCCTTGCTTGTTTGATCTTACCACCGCGCAATTGTGTTGGTTTGTGATCCTGATTTTCAACAGGCAGACCAGGACAGCAAGTACTTTCGGAAAGTGTGCTGCACCGGCGCCTTACCCCGACGACGGTCTCCTGTGCATGGTTACCTTCGCTGGCGACGTGTACCTCACCAACCGGCCAGGAGCCGTGCTCTCTACTGCTGCTGTGGCCATCGTCAACGACGATGGTGCCTCCCAAGGACGATGTTGCCACCGCTCCGCTCAGAGCATCTCCATGGCCAATGGCCACTGCCATTCCGGATGGCATTGTTGGGTGGATATTGCCACTAGAGCAAGGCTAATAATACAACCGGCTTGCTGGTTGTAAGGTTCTTTGCAGCCTTCTCTCAGCCCACTCATATAATAGTTAGCTCTTTACAGTTAATACATGGTCCATTTGTCTCTCTCACAGACTTTCTTGGTTCTTGTGCCCAAACCGACTGTAAGCTTATAGCCCGTTTCTCCTCTCTCTCCTCCCTCTCTCCGCCCTCAGCATTTAGTCAGGCTATTATACTTGCTCTTATTATTACCTTGTGAAGTATGGGGGTGGGTGGGGGGAGCCGCTGCTATTGCCATTATTACCTTGTGATCAGCTTTCTGTCCACAGGATGGACACCGTGAGGAACGTGCTTGAGCCGGTGAGCACCATCGGCAACCGCGCCCTGTTCCTCAGCCATGTCAGGTGAGTCTCCATCGACGCCGACAAGTTTCCGACCGTCAAGGTGGCTGTTGTTAGGTGTGAACGCAGCAGGTCGGCAGGCGCCGAAAGGCATCCTGCTGTGTTCCACTGTAGCTCTGCACTGTAGCCATAGAGGGGCAGGGGCTGGCGCAGAAGTCAGTCATGTTGTCATATCTAGTCACTGTAGCAGCTATGGTGGCCTAACATATCTGTACTAGGACTAGATGGGTAGAGTTGTATATATAGTTCCCCACTGCAACTTCAGTAAAGTGAGCAAGCTCAGTTTGCTATCTCATCCACAGAGCTCCGGCCAACGCTGATGCTCTGTTTTCCCTCCCGTCTTCTATCTCGGTTCCATAGCGGGTGGTCGGCACACACACGGTGTGTGGTCGACAGACCCAAAGCGTGAGAAGCAACGAAACTGTCGTGGTCGATAGAGCTAGTGTGTGCTCGGCACAACACTAGCTAGTGGTCGGCTAGCTCCTTACCGAAGATCCAGAGGGCTAACAGCTGCGTCTACTTTGTGGATCAGTTCGTCACCGGAAGGTGCTACTTCGATGTTCAGTTCTCGTTCATGACCGTTGTTCGCTTCCTTGATGCTGACGGCCGGGGTGGCAGCAGCCTTTGGTGGATGTAAGCCCCTTACCTGCAAGTTCGCCCTCACCCATGTTTTTGCAAACTACTGCAAGTTCGTCCAACGCTCTGAACTGCGCCGCCAAATTATGATCGATGGCGAGGAAGATTTCTCAGACGACGATGAGGAGGAGGATTCTGACGACGACGACGATTATTTCTCAGATGATGACGATGGATCTGATGGAGGGTCCTCTTAATCTGATCAGTGAAAAGGGATATATATACGCAATGCTTGCAGTTGCCTCTACTAGTATCTATCTACAAAAGCGAACATCTCTGCTTCTGCTACCCTAGCTACTATACAATTCTACAACATTTTCTAGCAAGTGCTAGTTCTGTTTAGTCTCTGTAACTAGGGCTAGCATTCTTTCATATGTTGCATCGTCCGTGGGTCTCTGTTCATCTACTTAGGATTGTTTGGTTCGAGGAATAAAGTGATCCATCATCTTCTCACTCCTCACTTTTTTATTTGATTTGTGGAATGAAATGAGTTGATTCATCACCATCTCATTTCTCACAAGCTAATAATTAGTATATGCATGAAGAATGAGTTGGTTCCATCAAAATTTATGAGATAAACTCATGGCATGGGGTGACTCCACAAACCAACCACACCCTTATATTAGCTATACATTCCAATCTTGTAACTTTCAAATGTTATGAATTCAAATTAGCACATCGTTGGTCTCTAAGCGTCCCCAAGTCGATGATACACCTTTTATGACGATGATAATTATGGTAACTGGGCCTAATTAGATGCGGAAAGAATAATGTAGTACTTCGCCCATATTGTGTAGTAGCAAAAGAATTGCATTAAAATATCAGTAACGCTATGGTTAGGGCGTCCGGACGCTGGACGCTGGACGCTATGTGGCTTCACGTCGTCCACGTATTACAATCGTCCACGTATTACAAATATCTGATACTCTGCCTCAAAAAAAAATCTCGCACTCCAAAAAATATTTAACTTATGGATAAAATAAAACATATTTTTTTATTTGTAATCAGTTGTTAGTTGAGCCTGATAGTACAAAGTCATCCGCCTTTAGAGATCGATTTCTAAAGGTGAGTCCAAACCCAACTACCTCTAGAAATCATTTTTCTTGAATTTGTAAAGCCAGTAAAGAAGCAATTTTTTAAACCTGAGAGGGGTTCGCTGATAGATTTCATAATTCTTTAAATTAAGGCAAAATTATATGATTTTTCTAATACTAAACACATTTTAGTATTTTTATATGCATCACTATTGTTTGTCTTTTCTATGCAACGCATATTATTTGGCTATTCGTGTGTGGACAACGCTTATTATGCGTGTATGCACTAGTACAGAAATAAGATGTACTCTTGTTGGGAAACCCCTTCAGTCCCGGTTTCTCAATCGAGAGCACGAATCCAGGGACTAAAGGGCCCCTCCTTTAGTCCTGATTTCGCATCCGGGACTTAGTCCCGGTTGGTAATACCAACCGGGGCTAAAGAGGCCTTCCGGCCTGGCCACGTGGGCCGGACCCTTTAGTCCCGGTTGGTATTATCCAACCGGGACTAAATATTTTCTTTTTTTTTCTTTTTTTGTTTCTATTTTCAATTAATGATTTGTTTTGCTTTTCGAATAGGTTTTCGAATACACATTCTACGCTGCTAATAATATATGTATTCTACATGCTTATAATGTTCGAACATTTTGTACAAACTAAAGTACGAAACTAACGTATATATTACATGCATATACATATATTGTACGTTATTTTATGTACATAATATATATATATATATATATATATATATATATATATATATATATATATATATATATATATATATATATATCAAATAAAGCTTGCATTGTATATTCTATCATATCCTTGGGATAATAAATTCACTACATCTGGTTTGGCTTCCATATTTCGCTCACGTCATTGTAGAACTCGTCGGTGGGGTTTAAGACCTGGTCATTAAGAAATCCTGCTATGGTCTCTTAAATTGCTTTCAGTTCGTCACGTCATATGACTTTTTCCTTCAACCATAGAATCTTCAATAAAAGTTAAAGGAAAAGTATTAATATATATATATATATATATATATATATATATGTGTGTGTGTTGCTCACGTGATTACTTATATATATGAGCAATAAAAGAAATTGTGAATATATGAATATATTTATATAACGTACTTTGAGGATCTCTTTAGGAGATCTTTTTGCGTACGCCATATGAACTCGCAAATATAGTATCCGCAGCTAGTTGGTCCCCTGTTCTTGCCTCAGAACCCACTTTTACGAGAAAAAAGATCCGGTGAATTGAAAGCATGCATTGTGTTAATTGAATTATATATATATAAATATAGCTAGTACTTACTTTGTGTGCGATTACATCTAGTGACGCTTTGCAATGTTTCATGTAGTGTTCCTCAATGAAACTTTTCCAAACACTGCGTCCAATAAAATAAAAAATTAATTTGGCCTTTAATAATTATTGCAGTTAAGAGATCGGGGTATATATAGTTGCTAGAGAGACTAAATTACCCTTGGATAATATCTATCATGTCTTGGTACTCTGTTTGCTCTTTTCTTAACGAGTCTAAGATGCTCAACCGACTATTGGCCTATATCGATGGACCATCAATATCCAGTGATTGCTGCATATGTTTTTATACATAAATATGATCGACATTAACTAGAGTCAACATATATATATATATATATATATATATATATATATATATATATATATATATATATATATATATATATATATATATATATATATATATATATATGGGAGATGGCTTAGCTAGTAAGCAAATAATTGAACAAATGTCTATATGATCGACATTAATTATTTAACACTCACTTAAAGTTGTAGGAGAAGAGTATGTCCTTGTTTTGTTGGTTCACTAAGAACCTCATGAGATTTTTCTCGAGTTCAGCTTTCCATTGAGGCGGGGGATTAGGGTGTTTGAATACGACATTTGGATCAACGAAACCAACATCATTATCCTTTCTCTTTCTGAGTTCTGTTATCTCATATCTGCATATATAAAAATATAGTGTAAGTATATATAATTTATATATATACGTGTAGCTTTATATATATACACTTTAATAGTAGAAAATAATCACACTTATAGACAATAGCAGCTAATGAGACTTTTGTTGAGAGAGTCCAGGTGGCATAGTTGGTGTAATTCTAAAAACTCGACATATATAACGTCATCACCACGGAAGTAATGTTGGTTTCTAACTCTGACAGAAACAAAGGTCTTTTCCCATTCACACACCACTATGTACCACTTGTTTAGCTGGTACATTTGCGTACCCTAGTTCACCTAAGGCCTCAGGGTTGTATAGACTCTTTCCATAGTTCAAATTTCTTCCAAGGATCCACTTTTGGAGCAGATGGTCTTTCAGCGAGCACTTGGGCAAGGTCCAAACCAGTATCCTCGTAAAACCGAACCAGGTCCTCAAAATCGACGTCCAGTAAGTCTAAGTTTGAACCATATTCATTACGAATGACAAGAGGGGGGATTGATTTTTGCGATTGTTGTCCCAGTTGTGCAACACCTTTCCCTGCTCTAGTCTTTTTCTGCGCCGCCTCAAATGACTTGGTGAGAGAGCGGTCGTAGTTCGATTTTGGCAGGGTCTTTTGAGATTTCTACTTTTTCTGGTCCACCTTCTTTCTTAGAAGATCTAGAGGTAGGAAGAAGTACGGTTTTCTCCGGGTTCTCCCTCACTTCTCGTTGCTTTCTTACTTTTTAGAAAAAAAACTATTCACATCTTTTTGTACTAGCAACATTTAATTCTTTTCACTTTTCTCGTAAGACAGTTTTTGAGGAATAACTGGATTAGAGGAGGCTTTCTTCTTTGTCGGCTGGTGGGCCAACGGCTTCGTTTGCGGGGCAGACCTCTTAGGAGCTGGCTGCTTCTTGGTCATCAAGGGAGGCGGGGCAGCCGTTGGAGACCTCCTTGGAAGGCGTTGGAGACCTCCTTGGAGGTGGCGGCTGGTGGCGGCGTTGCCACCTGATTACTTGGAGCACTATGATGATCTGAAGATTGAATAATTGGACTTAGGTTGGTGGAGACCCTACTGTGTGAGTACAAAAAAGAATAATGAGGTATAAGAAATTGTTATTATTAATCATGCATGTCAATAGAAAATTAGTAAAAAATTTGTTTTGTTCACTTTTGTCCGCACCTATTATCTGGCAGTTAAGGAAAGCGACGATGGACTAGAGACCTCGGGAATAATGATGTAGCGCTTGCGCCATAGTATGAATGTCTTCTCTGCTTCTCCTAGAGTCTTCTCTCCCATCACCTCCTAGAATGTCAAGAGCCAGATCACTAAAACCTTTGTTAACTCTATCCACTGAGACACTAACATATCCAGGTGGTATTATTGCCCCATGGATTCTTAGTGTCTTGGTAGGATCTGGAGGAAAAAAAACACCGAGAGCCACCATGATTGTGGCATTCCCTTTTGGAATATGTAGCTCACATGATGTAAATGGTGCAGTGATGTCATCCACGGGGAAACGTAGCATTGCGTCATCTTGATTTGGCAACTCTGTGGAAGCATAGCTGCTTTTCAACTGATTAGGGGGGCTAATATTAATGTTGATTTCCTGGATCTGATGCCTGCCTTTGGGCACTCATTGCTATTTGCACTTGCTTTATGATTTTGTCCTGCATTCTAGCTTGCATGTCTTTTTCGTGCTCCTGTGCTTGAACCAACGCCTCCCGTGACTCACGAACATATTCCTCCAACCTGCTGATCCACGCTGCTTCCTCATCCTTCCTTCTCTGTCGGCTTCTGTAGGTATCTCTATCGTTAGGGAAACCATGCTCCCAAGAAATGTTCCGTCCTAAACCTCTCGTTCGGCCACTGTGTTTAGCAGTCCCGATGGCATACGCCAGTTCATCCTTCTCTCTATTGGGCCTGAACGCACCAATAGCTTTAGCTTGTAGAGCATAAGAAAATCTTTGTGTTGCTCTTTCGAGTTTTGGGCCATGAATCAGCTTCCCGGTCTCTAGGTCCAGTCTTCCCCCATGAGCGAAAAACCAATTCTTCGCGCGTTTGGGCCAATTGAGCGATTCTGGTGTGATACCCTTGGCAAGAATGTCCGCTTCCATTTTTTCCCACTTGGGAATGGCAGTCGCGTAGCCACCTGATCCCATGCCATGGTGGTATACCTTCTATCGGGCATTCTCTTAGTTCCTTCTCACCCGTTCCTCACCCTCTTCCGATGTCTTGTACTGTACAAAATCATTCCAGTAGGGCCTCAATTTCGCGAGCGGGCCCCTAGTATTGAAATTAGGCGTTAGGTTCTTTTTGACGTATTTCGTGTATAGGGATTTCTTCCAAGTTTGAAATTGTGTGGCCATCTTCTTCATAGCCCACTTTCGAACTAGCCCCTTCAATTCATCATCGTTGATATCATCATAACCATCTGCTTGCAACGTAAAATATTGAAGGATATCATCCCAAATTAAATTCTTATTAAGATCAGAGACAAAACTAACATGAGGCTCGTTGATCTTTTGCTTTCATTCACAGGCACTGATCGGAAGTTTGTCCCTTATAAGGTACCCACAGTGTTGCACGAATTTCCTTGCATGTGGACCAAGTGGTTCGCCTGTCTCGATATTGAATTCCGATATTATGTAGCGCCTCTCCAATGGTTTTTTCAAGCCTCAAATTTTTTTGCTTTTCGCCATTGTGGTCATTGATCCAGAGGGCTACGTTTCAAAAGAGAATAAATAAATATCATGTGTACACATAATAGATGATAGATATTTAAATATATATATATATATATAATATTCAAATATATATAAAAATATATATACGTCGCCAGTATTTTCTTGCACAATATTTTATTGGTTATCTTCAAGAGCCAGGTATTGACTCCCGTCATCTACATCCTGCTGGTCACCATCGACAAATTGAGTACCGGTGTTGATAATATCCATCATTTCTTCATCCATATTGTCTCTCAGGGCAGTCATCTAGCTTTTACACCACTAGATATATCTATAAAAAATAAAAACTATATCTATAAAATGGACTCATGCAGGATGTGCCACCTCGAGGATAGTAACATTTGTAGATGATATTTGTAGGTCTGAAGTTATCAAATATTCATCAAATTCTAGCTCAAAAACATGTTTAAATAAATAACCATCCGTACTAGTTGATCTTGCTTACGTGATCATCTCGGTGAGCATTTCTCCACCAGACCGCACCGTACCTGGCCACGGAAGAGCTCTGATTCTATGAGGAAGGGAACACGGTCTTCCACGACCGTTGCCGCTCTCTCTCGTACAATCAAAGCTCCTCTTTGACGTCCATTACCGCTCGGCAGAGAACATGCTAGCCAAGATGAACACGGTCCTCAAGTTCAACTAGTATGGATTTTCTATAATTTTCTAATTATTTTCTAAGTTCTTCATTTCATGGAAAAATTAATTCAAAAAAATAAAAGGCATAGTTTCTAAGTGACCTGCTTGACATCGGCGAGCTCACGGGGGACGACGTCCGCTTGATATATATTCGTATTGTACTTCATGCAATTTTTCAACTTTGTACTCCTACATCAACAGCATAGTTTCGCATGACACGGTCTCCTAAATTATGTTGTAACCATTAATTTATTTTATATTATATTATTGATATTTATGAACTTATGATAATTGAATAGTACATTTAATTACAAATCTAACAGTATCAGAATTTTCCAATTTGCATTATAATAATTCAAATTTGTTAGTCAAATATTGGTCAAAGATATTAAAGTTTGATTCTTGATATACGTGTGCGCCTTATAAAAAATAGAGGAACTAATCTATAAATTGAAGACTTATCATATTTTTTCTTGCTTATATGCCGAATTGAGTAGCAAATTTTTATAACTGTTTACCGAGTTGGTAAATAGATTTTACCGAAATACATGTGAAATTTTGGTATGGCATACCCTTTAACAAAATTCTAGATCCGCCACTGATCACTCACATACATATACAACATGATCATCATTATATCACACACATATATATACACTGTATACTCATCACCAACTCTGGTGAGGACGAGGAAGGAGAGGATGCTGACATACGGCACGCGTAAACGACGGTGGCGAGGCCGGCGGGGCATGACGAGCTCGAGGCAAGGCTAGCGGGGTGACGAGTGAGGATGGCACGGAGACGAGGCAGTGCTGGATCGTCGATCAGAGATGATGAGACGCGGAAGACGCGCTCCAGCGAGGGAGACGATGAGTGCGCGGTGATGCACGCGTGCGTGTGGAGCTAGGGACGACGTGCGAGTGACGAGGCGGTGATGACGAGGACGAGGCACTTTGGCAAGGACGAGGGACGAGCGGCTAGCCAGAGAGAGGAGGCATGCCCATGCGGGCTGGGGACGAAGCGCGAGTGACGAGGCGGTGATGACGACGACTGGGGCGGTTCCAGATCAGATCTGGGTGAGGGCGAGGACGACGGTGGTGGAATTGAATCTGCGCATCACGCTCGGACGGGAGAGGCGTGAGCTGGGCCGCCAACGGAGACGGCGAGAGAGGTGCGCGTGTGTGGAGGTGGTGTTGGAGGCGATGAGGAGCAGTGGCGGCACGGTGGCTCTCGACGAAGAACAAGAGATGATGGAGGGGGAAAGAGGGGGCGGTATATAGGGGGACCTTTAGTCCCGGGTGAAGCCACAGCCCGGGACTAAAGGTCCTTTAGTTTTGGGTGATGGTAAGAATCGGGACTAAAAGTCTAACATTTAGTCCCGGGTGCAGCCACGGCCCGGGAGTAAAGGGAATTTTGGCGGGCCGCAAAAACACAGCCCATCTTTAGTCCTAGGTGGTTGATCCACCCGGGAGTAAAGGTGGGCTGCAGTTTGGCTTCCCGCCAGTTTCTAGAAGTTTTTCCTTTTTTATATATTTCTTTTATATAAATATGCAGAGAGCTGTTAATTGCCTAGTAAATAAAATATTAGCAAAAAAATTATAAAAAGAATTCCTAGACCTGGTTTTGCATTATTGTACATAAGAAAAATCTGTAACCTAAACTCTTTTGTTTTACCGTATAAATATTTAACATAGTGTAAATAATAATCATAATTTTCACCATGCAAAAATATACTACTTAATTAAAATCATTAAAACTATTGCTTTTCGACAGGAAATTAGTTTTCACATCTTATTGACGTTGATCATTTGTTTTTCATCACACATTCTCCACAGGAAATCCACCGTCAAGCAGAAAATTCATTTAAATCTTAGAAAATATGAATACACGACAGAAAAATTTGAAGTCACAATTATTACATAATAGGTCTAATACATCACTATATCAAGCGGGAACAACAATGATCTTCTTCTTAACGTATATCCCTTGGTTATGATCGCGCCGTAACCATGGAGTGTCCTCATCATTTAGCTGGATGCTTGGGTCTTTGTTCACTGTGAAGGGTGAAATTCGGTCATCCTTTTCATAATCTTCTGATATGTCTGACTTGTCTTCAATTCTGATGATGTTTCTTTTCCCTAAAAGAACTATGTGGCGCTTTAGCTCATTGATTGGGTCGTTGTTGTTTTTCCCTCTCTTCGGTTTTGTAGACATATCATTGACATAGAACACCTGATTCACATCCTTGGCAAGGACGAACAGTTCATCTTTGTACCCAATATTGTTGAGGTCCATGGTTGTCATTCCATACTGGTTGTCGACTGCTACCCCACCTCCAGTCGCCTTTACCTATTGGCACTTGAACAAAGGTACCTTAAAAGTAGGTGCATAGTTTAGTTCCCATATCTGCTCTATGCGGTCATAATATGTTTGCTTATTTTCATTAGGGTCGGTGGCATCTATGCGGACACCACTGTTTTGGTTGGTGCTCCTTCTATCTTAGGCTACTGTGTAAAATGTATTCCCATTTATCTTATATCCTTTGTATGTGAGGATATGCCACGATGGCTGCCTAGCCAACAAATATAGTTGCTCATCAATACTCTCATCACTCTGACATTCTTTTCGCAACTAGTCGCTGAAAGTTTCCATGTGCTGACGCGTAATCCAAGCTTCAGACTTCCCTGAAAACTTGGATTGGAGCAACTCTTTATGTGTCTCGATATATGGATCCACTAAGGAGGAGTTTTGCAGAACTATGTAGTGTGCTTTATTAAAATAATTGTCCTGCGTACCAATATATGGTTTCTTGCCTAGTGTCCCCTTTCCACTTAGTCTCCCCTCGTGTCGCGATTTAGGAACACCAATCGGGTCAAGGTCGGGAATAAAGTCAACACAAAACTCAATGACCTCCTCTGTTCCATAGCCCTTGGCGATGCTTCCTTCTGACCGAGCACGGTTGTGAACATATTTCTTTAGGACTCCCATGAACCTCTCAAAGGGGAACATGTTGTGCAGGAACACAGGACCGAGAATGCTAATCTCCTTGACCAGGTGAACTAGGAGGTGTGTCATGATATTAAAGAAGGAAGGAGGGAACACCAACTCAAAGCTGACAAGACATTGAACCATATCATTCTGTAGTTTAGCTAGATCCATTGGATCGATTGCCTTCTGAGAAATTGCATTGAGGAATGCACATAGCTTTACGGTGGCTAGACGTACATTTGGAGGTAGAATTCCTCTTAATGCAACTAGAAGCAATTGCGTCATGAGCACGTGGCAGTCATGGGACTTTAAATTTAGGAATTTTTTCTCTGGCACATTTATTATACCCTTTATATTTGAGGAGAATCCAGATGGTACCTTGATGCTTGCTAGGCATTCAAACATGTTTTCCTTCTCTTCTTTGCTAAGAGTGTAGCTGGCAGGACTTAAGTAATGGTGTCCATCATCTCTCTTCTCTGGATGTAGGTTGTCTCATTCTTTCAAACACCATAGGTCCTGTCGTGCTTCAAGTGTGTCCTTAGGCTTCCCATACACACCCATGAAGCCTAGCAGGTTCACACAAAGATTCTTTATCAGATGCATCACATCGATCATGCTATGGACCTCTAGGACTTGCCAATAGGGTAGCTCCCAAAATATGGACTTCTTCTTCCACATGGGTGCATGACCGTTGGCGTCGTTTGGAACAGGTTCGCTGCCATGTGCCTTTCCAAATACTACTTTCACATCCTTAACCATATTGAGTACATCCTCACTAGTTTGGTTGCCTGGCTTGGTCTGGTGGTCTACCTTACCTTTAAAATGCTTGCCTTTCTTTCTTAGGGAGTGATTCGTAGGAAGAAATCGACGATGGCCAAGGTACATGACCTTTCGACATTTTTTCAAGAATATACCTTTAATGTCATCGAAACAGTGCGTGCATGCATTATATCCCTTGTTTGATTGTCCTAAAAGATTACTTAGAGTAGGCCAATCATTGATTGTTACAAACAACAATGCTCGTAGGTCAAAGTGCTCCTATTTGTGCTCATCCCATACACGTACACCTGGTCTGTTCCATAAAAGTAGAAGTTCTTCAACTAGTGGCCTTAGGTACACATCGATGTCGTTGCTAGGTTGCCTTGGGCCTTGGATGAGCACTGGCATCATAATAAACTTATGCTTCATGTATAACCAGGGAGAAAGTTTGTAGATACATAGAGTAACAGGCCAAGTGCTATGACTACTGCTCTGCTCCCTGAAAGGATTCATACCATCTGTACTTAAAGCAAACCTTAAGTTTCTTGTGTCATTTGCAAACTCTGGGAATTCTCTATCGATTGCTCTCCACTGGAACCCATTAGCAGGGTGTCTCAACATATTTTCTACCTTACGGTCTTCTTTGTGCCATCGCAACAACTTTGCATGGTCTTTGTTTCTGAACAGATGTTTCAAGCGTGTTATTATAGGAGCATACCACATAATCTTGGCAGGGATTTTCTTTGTGGGACATTCGTCCTCAACATCACCAGGGTCATCTCGCTTGATCTTATACCGCGATGCATGACATACCAGGCATGCATCTAACTTCTCGTACTCCTCACCACGGTAGAGGATGCAGTCATTAGGACATGCATGTATCTTCTAGATTTCTAATCCCAAAGGGCAGACTACCTATTTTGCTTCGTACGTAGTGGCGGCCAATTCGTTATCCTTCGGAAGCATCTTCTTTTGGATTTTTAGTAACTCCCCAAATCCCTTGTCAGATACACCATTCTTTGCCTTCCATTGCAGCAATTCCAATGTGGTACCCAACTTTTTCTACCCCGCATCACAAGTTGGGTATAGCAATTTCTTGTGATCCTCTAGCATGTGCTCGAACTTGATCTTCTCCTTTTTACTTTCGTATTATCTTTGTGTGTCACGAATGGCCTGACCAAGATCATCAGCGGGCTCATCTTCTACCCCTACCTCTTCTTCAGCTTCTCCCATTGCAGTATCATTAAAGGCACCATATTCAGCAATAATGTCATCATCGTTCTATTGTTCTTCTTCAGCTTCTTCCATTACAACCCCGGTTTCTTCGTGCTTCGTCCAACAAATATAGTTTGGCATGAAACCCGACTTCAATAAGTATGAATGAAGACTCCTTGAGCTAGGATATTCCTTCAAATTCTTACTTATGGCACATGGGCAGCACATGAAACCATCGTGTTTGTTTGCCTCGGCCACACGTAATAAATAATACACGCCCTCAATGAACTCTTAGAAGCGGCGATCAGCATTGTACATCCAATACCGGCTCATCTGCATTACATGACATACATACCATATTAAAACCTAAAATATAATTAGTTAATTATATGACATGCATGCCACCACACAAGGTATTAATTTATGAAAGTCTCACTACAATGTAGACAATCCCAACTACCACTAAAAAAACTAAAGCTAAAATGCACTTCAACGGCATAAGGATTTCGCGACCAATCCCAACTAAAATAGACAGATCATGTGTTTGTTCAACATCTATGAGCTTCTTCCGCAGGATCACTGCCTCATCAGCCGCCATAACTGCCTGTGCAAGAGAGTTTTGCACGTGTTCAACATACTCTTCCTCCCAGTACCAGCCTGAACATCCAGTGCCATCCCACTGAAATTAAAACAAAAAATTAGAACTTTAATCACAATCATCATGAAAATAAGTATAAATTAACCATAATCATCAAATGCGACAAAATAACTCATATTACGATTCGGACACTTGTAGAAGATACGACCCTTATTGGAACACTCCTTCCTCACCCGGTACTCCATCATAATCTTCTCCTCACACTTGCCGCATGCAATGAGAGGGAGGTCCGACCTCAGTCGCTTTGGAACTCGATAAGAGGCCGAGGACCCGGAAGCAGTTGCCATCTACCCTCTATAGTCATTTTTAATATAATATAAATTTCTCATTTTATAAACAAATACAATAAAAAAAACTCTAAAATTCTCTATATCTCTAAACCATGAAGTGTGCTATGCATGCTAGAAATGAAAAGCTGAATACTAGTTTTGAATAACTACTTTAACCACATATATGCAAACTTTAAAGTGATTTTGAGCTTAAATGGCTTACAAATAAAAAAAAATCCACCATAAAAAACCACATATATCTAGTCCATAAAATGAGATATGCTACTGATGAAACATGAGAGTATAAAGTTGGTAACCTTTAGAACCGAAGAATCGATGGAGGAATCAAAGAAATCTTGTGATTATCGGCGATGAGGAAGAAGAGAGGCCGGCGATGAAGCAAGAACACTGAGCTCGAAGTGGCTCGGGCTCGGGGAGGAAGAAGGGGTATATAGGAGGGGACCTTTAGTCCCGGTTGGAGACAGCAACCGGGACTAAATGTCACTTTCTAGTCCCGGACGGAGCCTCCAGCCGGGAGTAGACTTTTACTCCCAGTTGGAGGGACCAACCGGGAGTAAAAGTTAACCTTTAGTCCCGGTTGGTAGCTTCAACCGGGACTAAAGGTCCCCTGCAGCAAAAGCCTGTCGCAGTAGCCGTTGGGCAGGGACCTTTAGTCCCGGTTGGAGCTACAAACTAGGACTAAAGGTCTCTCTAGTCCCGGACGCGAAAAATACTAGGACTAAAGCCAAATTTCGAAGTGGATCAAAGGTCGTTTCTCTACTAGTGATGTATATTGTGTACTGCTTTTGTTCTACTTTAACCAGTGTGCATTCGTGTTAAATTACTTCGTGCAATTTTGGTAAAGTGGACTGCTTTCCTTCTTCTGCATGCGCACTGTTAGGCCAACTCCAACCAAGACCTTATCTGAGCTCTCGTCTCATTTTAAGGGTCCAAAACGTGAAAAATGTTTCTTCAACCCATCTCCTATCTAGCCCCCCAGGTCTCCCACATTCGGGGACCTCCGATCTGAACCCTCATCTGCCGGAGAGGAGCAACGGCCATGCGCCGTCCTAGAGTTCTCGAGCCGATATGTCCCCAACCTTCTCTTCTCGTTGTGGTGTCGACCATGGCCACCACAGCTCCCGTGCCTACACAGATCCCCTTCTGTTGTCGTTGCGCCCTTCTGCGAAAGCTAGCCGGACAACCGCAGCTTGCCCCTTGATGTGGGAGGTGTCAATCATGCCATTTCATTTTCTTGATTTATTTAATTAGCTGAAGATGGTTCTAAAGATTGTGCGATTATGAGATGGCCAAAATTGCCAATATGTAGAACTTTTTTTTTTTTTCATGAGATTTTTAGACCTATTGAGTATTATCTGCTGGTTTTAGGCAGATTAAGGCCATATTATTATTTTATTGAAACATATTAAGGTCTTATTATTTAGTTGCTCAAGTTGATTTTTTGTGTTCTTAGAACTATTCAAGCCAATGTATTGATGATGAATGTACTGATGTCCAGGTACGAGCATGGAGAGCTTGATATTGAGTGTGTGCTTTGTGTAATGCAATAATGATTTCCTCAAGATCATCGTCACCTTCATCAAATGACCAAGAGGAATGTAGTCGGGATAGATGACTCATTTTCGGTGGACAAGAAGAACACAATGTAGGAATTGATTCACGAAGGAGAATGACCATACATGTATAGAGAAGGGAAAATATTACCGTTGGAGATAGAGCACTTGCAATATAGCTGTTTGAAGGATAGGGCTATTGGATTTATAGCCGTTGGAACAGCTGACTGTTTGATTCATAGCCGTTGGAAGAGTGACGGTTCAAATATATAGTCGTTTGAAAAATAGTGGTTGCAAATTTTGAAAAATAGTGGTTGCAAATTATTTAAAAAAATAATTCCTATTTAGCCGTACGAAATTGTTGTCAATAAATATCCTTTCCTATAATACCAATTTGAAATAACACGGTTTAGATATAAAATACTGGACTTGGTAGTTAGAAGTTACATATAAAATATAGGTGAGAGAAATATAGGAAAGCTGAAAGAAAGTTCAGTTGGAGTGCAGAGAGAAATGAAGGCTGAAATCTGGATGAGGGCTCTCATTTGTGGGAGTAGGGAGGGCAGATGTTGAGGGGTTAGTTGGAGTTGCCCTTATTACTACTTTAACTAGTGTTAGCTGTTAAAATTTAGTTGAGGAATTGTTTAGATCCTCAGCTAATAAGCCAACTAATATCTTACCTACCACCAAGCTAATAATTAGCTGTTAGCTGATTTCTAACAACTAACATATCTAATAGTTAGCTGGACGAAGCCAAAAGAGGGACCATTTTTGCAAGTGAGGTGGGCACCTGGTTTTTCCACAGGCGGGATAACGGTACAGAAAGCTCTCAAGGACATTGCCTGGATCAAGCTTGTTTATTTTGCTACCAAATCTTATTCAATTCACTGCAGGCTCCATCCAAAAAATTGAAGTTCTCTTCGATTTGAAAAGCTAAAGCTGAACTGAAATGTTGGTTCTTTTCATCGGCGTCCTTACACACACGCACAAATCCTTATATATATGACAAAAAAATGTCCACGAGATCAGATTGTAAGATTGTGCTCGGCTCATTGTAACACCTCAGCACCTATGCTTTGCATACATGGGGATCTCAAATTCGACTGTCTTGGTCAACCGGATTCTATTTGCAACTGGCAGAGGAAAACAAGGAGAAAGCACTATATATGTAAAAAAAGACTAACAGAGGAGTCCATAGAATAAGAGTTTACAACCTCTACGAGCAGCCTTCTGGATCGAAGAACCAATCCAACAGTATAAAAGCTTGCTTGAACCAAAATTATTTTCTCTAAATCAAGAAGGAAACAATCCACCATGTATGTTTTCTCCAATATTAAATCAGATTATAGTATTTAAATGCACAACATTTTAGAAAAAATTATTTCTATAATTTTTTATCAAGTCTAATTGAACCCCATGAAGTCTTGAACCATTGCAGTAACACCCCTGGCGGTTTGCTTGCTAAACTAGGTTTTTGCCACTAGAGATTATGGGTACGTGACATTATGCCAAAATTGAAAATCACTACCCCGATCACTGCCGGGCAGAGGACAATCGACAGTGATAGCATGTTGAATGTTTTTTATTTTTCTAGTATTTGTTTAATCCCTAGATGCACGTTTTTCAAACTAAGCCGGCTGCATACGTATATTCATGTTTCCCTTAAAAAATAAGGAATTAAACTCTCACCTACTACACTAAATTTAAAAGATTACTAGGGGTATGGCTGTATGTGAAACTACATTCATCACTAATAAATTTCGGCTAAAATCACCAGCACTACCTAGACGTACATGCATGGTGCTGGGTTTTTTTTAGAGAGAAATGAATGCATATAGACAAAAGTTGACAGGTCACAATAGGCAGCAATATAATGCATGCCCTCCCTCACTCATTTACAGCTTACAGCTGTAGAACACTAGGTTTAATTACGCACAAGATATACAATAAAACTGCTAAACTATCTAGTGTGCACCTAATAACTACTTACAACTATAAAGCTCTCGCTGTAACTCAGCTCGCTGGTGGTGATCTGCTTGCTGTAACTCGCTGGTGGTGATCTGCTTGGTTTTGGCCTCTAGATTATATTCTGGGTATGTGAAAAGATGGCATGTGTTGTAGGTTTTAAATTTCCTAGTATTCTTTTTAATCCCGGGATGAACGTGCGAAATTAAACCGGCTGCATGTTTTAAAATAGGGATTTAAACTGCCACCTACTACACCAAATTTAAAAAATTACTAGTGGTGATTGTACGTAAGACTGCATTCATCGCTACTCCCTTTGTTCTAAATTATTAGACATTTTGTTTTTTTAAATATATTATGTTTTATTATGTATCTAGTATATATCTAGGTTCAAGTTACGTGTTTAGAAAAGCCCAAAAACATCTCCGGAGGGAATAATAAAATTCTGCTAAAAAACACTAGTCTTGGAGAGAAATTAATGCATGTATATAGACAAAAATGACAGGTAAGAACAGGCAGCAATGAAATGTCTGCGCTCCCTCACTTATTTAAAGCTGTTGAACACTAGGTTTAATTACACATAAACTATACGACAAAACTGCTAAACTATCTATTGTGCACCCAACAACTGCTTATAGCTATAAAGAGCCACCACCTTTGCTGTGAAGTCCTCCACCCAAGCAGAAGCCGCAGGAGCCACAAGCATATAGCAAGCAACCAAACCCAGAGAGACAGCCATGCCTTGCACACTCTCCACCCAAAAGAGGGCACGCCTTACTCAGGCGCCGGCTTCGATGTCCGTGATCTGGGCGTCGCTTCCATTTGACCAAGTCCGTAGCGTGGGGGCTGCTTGCTGGCCGACAACGACATCGACGACTACATGGCGTTTCGTGCAGTCTGCCATGACTGGCGCTTCGCCACCAAAGACGGCCCTGCCATGGCGAAGGCAGTCGACGACACCGATCCCGCCGCCCACTTCATTCCCACCAAGTGGGCGCTGCTCAGCCGGTCTGATGACCTTGTCACGCTCGTCAACGTCAACACCGGTCGGTTCCTCTACAAGACGATCCCAGTGTTGCGCCAGTTCTCCTTCATCGGCGCGACGAGCGGTGGACTCATCCTCCTCGAGGATTCAGCGGAGCCCCACCGGGCTCGCGTTTTGAACCCGTTCACGGGTTCCATCGCCCATTTCAAGGTGAGGATACCCTGCATAAAGGTGAGGACGGTTGCTGTGACAACGAAGCCACCATTGACGGTGTTCATCTCCACCGAGTCTGAAAATGATGAGATCATGATCATGTGGGCGGATCAAAGCATGGAGAGCTTCAAGCGCTTCTCAATGGCTTACCCTAACAAGCCTACTTGCATCACGTCCTTCGGCGGCAACTTGTACGCCACCAATCGGTACAGATCGATCTATTTGTCCACTATCCCAGCCAATGTTGTCACTGCCGCCGCCGGGGAACCGAGGCGTCTATCTGCGGTGGACATCTCAATGGATGTCATCTCTCCTATCCTTGACACTGCTGCTGACATAGGTGATCCAGCACTGATGAGTGGCAGGTATTATCTCGTGGAGTCCGCAGGAGATCTGCTGCTTGTGATCAAACCGTCAGACTTTATTATCGACCAACCAGTAGTTCATAGGGTGAACACGGAGACTCGGGTGATTGAGCCGGTCAGTAGCATCGGCAGCCGTACCCTTTTCGTTAGCCATGTCAGGTGCCTCTCAATCAACGCTGACAAGTTCCCATCCATCCAAGGCGGTTGTGTCTACTTTCTAGAACCAACCATTTTTGGATCCTACTACTATGGCGCTGTAGACACGACCATTGTTCACGTTGCTGACAATGTCGTCGTCGAGTTCGCTGGGGGTTATGGTTCCTTAGAAGGTTTCTTCCGTCTGTTCACCCTCGCCCAGCTCATCACCGATTACTGCAAGTCCATCCACTATTCTAAACTGTACGAAATGATGATGCTTAGCAAGTGGGGCATCTGGGATAACTCGTATGACGACTCTGAATCTGATGAATCATCATCCTATGAACTCGATGACAAAGAATCCTCCTCCTCATAACACGATAATGATAAAGCATCCTCCTCTGAACCAGCTGACGATTGAATGAGCCTGTATGCTTGATGCCTGCATATTCCACTCTCTCCAACGGAAGGCACCTACAAGTCTGCTAGAATACTTCTATTTCATGTTGTTAAATTCTTGGTAGCCTACTCTCTTTAATAATTTTTAGCCCACCAGGGCAGTGTTGTTCATTTGTTGCAGCTGCAGAGTTGTAGTTTGTAATAATCTTCTTTGGGATATAGGCATGGCCAATTATATCGGTCATATATGTTGGTCAAATAATTCAACTTTCAATTTTAGCTTTCGAATGTTCTGATGAATTCGAGTGCTTGTGCAATAATATCTTCACTGGATGATGTGTTCATGTTTCAATCAGTAGAGTTCTAGGTGTAGAAATATATATTTGATGAATGCTTAATTCAGGGAAAGCGTTTTTTTATCGAATGCGCGTGAGATCTATTTATTTTATTAATTAGCAGGAGGAGACTAGTGTAGATGAAAAAATTGGCAAGTGATAGAAAACTTATAAAAGAGCAAAAAAAACAATTATACTCCCACGTTTTGTGTCGTAATATTACCTATTCGGCTCTTCTTTCATTTTGGCACAGACGGCGCTGAAAAGCCACATGTCTCCTTATGTTATATTGGCTAGTGGGGATGACTATCTTCCAGCCAACGAGGGTTCGATTCTCATCCTCGCTACATACTAATTCTATATATATGTTAATTTGATGTTACTTAGGATTTCCCTTGGGAATAAAATAGGGTGCTTGTCACCTAACCATCCAAGGTTCAATTCTCAACCCACAAGATCCATTTATTTTATTAATTAGCAGTAGAGTATAGACAAAAAATGGCAAGTGATAGAAAACTTATAAAAGAGTAAAAAAAATAGTCCCATGTTTTGTGTCATGTTATTACCTACTTTGCTCTTCTTTCATCTTGGCGCATAGGCCGCTCAAAACCACTTGTCTCCTTAAGTTTTATTGGCTAGTGGGGGATGGCTATCTTCCAACCAACGAGGGTTGGATTCTCACCTTGCTACGTATTAATTCTATATATATGTTAATTTGATGTCATTTCAATCGGAGTGTCATTTTTATTGGAGTACTGAGGACTTCCATGAGGTTCCATGAGGCATCAACGAGGGTTCGATTCTCACCTTGCTATGTGTTAATTATTTGATGTCATTTTTATCGGAGTACAGAGGATTTCTATTAGGCATATCAACGAGGGTTCGATTCTCACCTTACTACATATTAATTATATATATGTTAATTTGGTGTCATTGAAGATTTCCCTTATGCATAAAATAGGGTACTTCTCACCTAGCCAACCAAGGTTCGATTCTCAACACCTATGGGTGGCTCTTTATCTAAAGAAGTACTTTCAGTGGGGCATCAATATTGCCTGACAAAGTCACTACAGATATTCACCCTGCAAGCAAATACGGGCAATTTCGTTATCTTTGTGCTTAAACATTATTACTCGAGGGATTTTTTTTGTTTATATACTTTATATCTTTTACTGTTCCTTAGCACCAGCTCACCACATACAATAATACGTGACACAAGATATCTAATTTGAAGCTAGGTTTTCCCTTGTTTATATATAGGGGAAGTATCAAAGTATATTCCTCATAAATTTAAGCTTTTGGTTCAAATTGATCATGGTGTATCCGTGCATTCAGCTTGGTGCATTAGTGCACATTATTCAGCTCAATACCTGTTTGTGTGACCTTGGAGAGAATGCATGTGAATTCCACAGATGATGCTTGCTTATTATACATTTGGTGTGAAGCACACCATTTTGGCAAGTGATTTGATGTTGAAGAACCTTCGTCGAGCTGTACACATGCATGGAGAGCGTATTAATTGCCAGATTTGATGAAATCTCACGTTTACACACATGGGGTAATTTTGTATTAGCGGGAATTTTCAGTAGGTATGGACTGTATTATAATGCTGCCGTTAGTTTTTTTTTTTTGTTCATATATAACACACTGCCATTGGACTTTGGCAGGTACTTATTAATTTCAACTCGAACTGCATGATTTTTTTCACTCATTAAATGTATGTAAAAATCTCGTCGGCCCGCCTGCATCCAGGGAGTGCAGCAGACTTGGGCTCAAAATACTGGCCCATACGGTGAGTGGGCCTGAAGTCAGATTTCCTTCCTTATGTGTTTTTTTTTCACTTATAAATTAAACAAGCAATGCTTAAACTGAACTGGCGCCTGTCGAACAAAGAGTAGTTCATACTAATACTATATATGCATGCCTTTGGTGTGAAAAGTGAACTGCACTATTTCCACGGATCTACTTATACGAATTAAAATTGCCAAAATCACCAACGCCAACCGGCGCCATTTTTTAAGACGCGGTTGATCCGAGCGAGAGCAAACTCCAGCCATTTCAACAAGCGTTGACGAGTGAGAACAAGCGGCTGCCCGCGGCCTCCTCATCCTTCCTGAGAATATATATACCCACACGGACACGGACACACCCAACAAGCAGCAGATCGATCACCATTGCTTGCAATCATAAGCTCCTAGTCCGCCATGGTTTCCACGCTCATCAAGCACAAGAGGGCTCGTCCTGCTCAACCGACGCCTGGCCACATCATGCCTTGCACACCGCCGTCCACGCAGCACAAGAGGGCTCGTCGTCCTGCTCAGCCGCCGACGACTACCCCTACGGCGGTGGCGGCGCCCGAGCCCGACTGGTCGTCGCTCACCCCGGACCTCGTCCGTCGTGTCGGAGAGCGCGTCGTGGCTGCCGACGACATCGACTACTACATGGCCTTCCGCGCCGTCTGCCACAACTGGCGCCGCGCCCTCAAGGACAACAACGCGGCAAACTGCACCGACGAGGCGACGATCCCACCTGCTTCCAGCCGAGCAAGTGGGCGGTGCTGGACCGGCACGACGATGACGTCCTCGTGCTCGTCAACCTGGAGACCGGCTGCTTCCTCCGCAAGAGGATCCCGCTGCTCAGCGACTACTTTTTCGTTGGCGCCGCCACTGGTGACCTCCTCCTCCTCGCGGAGCCAACGTACCCCTACCGCGCCTGCCTCCTCAACCCTTTCACGGGCGCGCTGGCCCGCTTCAAGGCACCCGTTCCCGTGGGCGAGGTTAGGGAGGTCGCCGTGGTGGCGACGTCGCCGACGACGACGACGGTGTTTGTCTCCATGCTAGCCGACGATGGCGCCGTCATGTGGGCAGACCAGGACAGCAAATACTTCGGAAAGTGTGCTGCACCGGCGCCTTACCCCGACGACGGTCTCCTGTGCATGGTTCCCTTCGCCGGCGACGTGTACCTCACCAACCGGCAAGGAGCCGTGCTCTCTACTGCTGCTGCGGCCGTCGTCGACGACGATATGGTTGTTGTCAATCTCGTGCACTTAGCATCATTCTGTAATTAGGAAGTTGCATTAGCATGTTTCAATTACTAAACTTAGCTGCATGTGAGATGAGCGGTGTAGAACAGGCCAGAACCACGCTGCGTTCGTGGTGCGGCTATGAGTGGTCACCGCCGTGCATGTAGGAAACGTCCCCGCGCTAAAGGCAGGCACGACGCAGCGTGAGGCGTGCACGGGGGGGGGATCGTCGGTCTCAGATCGTGTAATCACCGTGAATAAATAGAGAAAAAGAAAGCTAGAAAAGCTGCAACGTTTGGCAGCGCCATTTGCGTTTTGTTCAGTTACAGAGCGAGCTGAGCGAGAGCAGGCGACGTCGTGCGCGAGCGCAGACGCCGAGCGTTGAGAGATCGCCGTCGGTAAGCTGTTCCGGCAGCCGGCGCCAACAACTGGTATCAGAGCCGTCATTGTATGTTCTAGGGTGGCTCGGTGAGCCCACCGCGTGAACCACCTCGCAAGAAGTTCGTCGTTCCAAGGAGATCGCCGTCGACGCCGCCGCCGGACATGACCGGCACCAACTCGGGCGCGTCGGGATCTGGTTTGGGACATGGAGTGCGAGAAGGCTCCCTGATGTGGCCGTTGCTGACCCGCTCGAATTATGCCGAGTGGGCCATCCTGATGAAGTGCAACTTCGAGATCCTGGAGGTTTGGGAGGCGATCGAGCCCGGAGGTGACACGGTGAAGAGGACCCAAGATCGCCAGGCGATGGGCGGTCTCCTCCGATCCGTGCCGCAGGAGATGTGGCAGATGTTGGGGGCGAAGAAGAATGTCAAGGAGGAGTGGGAGGCAGTGAAGAGCATGCGTGTCGGTGCCGAGCGTGTGAAGGAAGCCAATGCCCAGCGCCTACTCCAAGAATTCGAGAACATCTCGTTCAAGGAGGGAGAGACAGTAGATGATTTTGCTTTGCGCATCAATGGCCTGGCGGCGGATCTGCGCACGTCGGGTGAGGCCATAGAAGATTCACGTGTGGTGAAGAAAATGCTCCGGGTGCTCCCCAAAAGGTACCTGCAGATCGCAATCTCCATCGAGACTCTGCTTGATCTAAAAACTCTGACGATCGAGGAGCTTGTTGGGAGACTGAAGATGGCGGAAGATCGTCTTGGTCTGGACGCCATCACTGACAAGGCTGGTAAACTCCTACTGACAGAGGATGACTGGGCATCGAGGAATCGTCATCGCCTCATGTCGGAATCCTTGCAGTCTGGAGGGGAGAAGAAGTCATGGAAGCCGAAGTCAGGTGGTGGCGACGGGCGCGGTAACCAGGGTGAGAAGAAAGAGCCCGTCGTCAAGCTCACATCCATGGGCACTCCAAGGCGCAAGGGGAGATGCAGAAACTGTGACATATATGGCCACTGGGCGGAGGACTGCAAGAGGCCCAAGAAGGAGAAGAAAGAGGAGGCACATCATGTGCAAGTGGAGAAGGATCCATCACTGTTGCTGGCCACGGTGAACGCCGTGCGCGTTCAGGAGGTGACACGGCGGGTCTCAGATCTGGTCGTGCATCTGCATGAGGACAAGGTCTTCCCTGCTGACCGTGATGAAGACGACGACGTCTGGGTCTTGGACACCGAGGCGAGCAATCATATGACCAGGAGGCGTGATGCCCTGGTGTCGCTCGACACGTCAGTCGGCGGGACGGTGCGGTTTGGCGATGGATCACTCGTATCGATCGAGGGCATGGGCTCCGTCATGCTCCAAACGAAGAAGCAAAGCCACAAGGTATTAACTGAAGTCTATTACATTCCCAAGTTGAAAAGTAACATAGTCAGCCTAGGCCAACTAGAAGAAGGGGATGCAAAGTTGTGCTAGAAAATGGTTTCTGTAGTGTGTATGACATTGAACGCACACTGTTGGCAAAAGCACCTCGGGTGGGAAATCGTTTGTATTTGCTTAAGGTACAACTTGCTGCTCCTGTTTGTTTGGCTGCAAAAGTGAATGAGAAGGCATGGCTATGGCATGGTCGATATGGCCATCTCAATTTTAGAGCACTCAGGGAGCTCGGTGTAAAGGGAATGGTGGAGGGCATGCCACTACTGGATCGAGTGGAGGAGTTCTGTGATGGCTGTGCACTAGGAAAGCAGCATCGACAGTCATTTCCACAAGTGGCAAATTACAGGGCTGACAAACCATTGGATTTGTTTCACGCTGATCTTTGTGGCCAGATCAAGCCTAAAACACCAGGGGGTAAGAGTTACTTCCTACTGTTAGTTGATGATTATTCAAGATATATGTGGATTGAACTGTTAACAACCAAAGATGAAGCATTCAGATGTTTCAAGCGTGTGAAGGCTCTGACAGAGACTGAGTTAGGTGGAAAACTTCGTGCTTTTCGCAGTGACCGTGGAGGTGAGTTCAACTCCATTGAGTTTAAAGAATACTGTGATGAGCAGGGTGTCAAGCATTTCACTACCACACCCTATACTCCACAACAAAATGGTGTGGTGGAGCGTCGTAATAGGACAGTGGTAGAAATGGCAAGATGTCTGTTGAAGAGCAAGAAGATGCCTAGAGAATTTTGGGGGGAGGCAGTCACCACAGCAGTGTACCTATTGAATAGAGCTCCCACAAAAATTCTCTAGGGCAGAACACCCTATGAAGCTTGGTACAAGAGGAAGCCTGCGGTGCATCATCTGAGAACATTTGGTTGCCTAGTTCATGTGAAGAAAGTAGGTCCAGGCATATCCAAGTTGACTGACAGATCAACACCAATGGTGTTTATTGGCTATGAGACAGGAACCAAGGGGTATCGAGTCTATGACCCGATAGCCAAGAAACTGCACATATCAAGGGATGTGATATTCGAGGAAGGTAAAGTTTGGGATTGGCAAGGTGAAGCTCAACCTGATCCAACAGCATCTGTCTTTGATGTGGAGTTTTACACTGTTGCCGGACAAGGAACAATAACTGACAGTGCAGTCACTGAAACTGAAGGAGCTGAAGCAGCAGGCTGAGGTCTGATTCAGAGCCAGCTACTCATGATCAATGGCAGTTTAACACTGATTCTAGTGCTGGATCAAATCAAAACACACCACCTGGCAGTCCAGTTGAGCAAGAGATGATTTTTGCCACACCACCCTCTAATGCAGAAAACTCTGAAAGTGGAGAAGGGAGATTTAGAACACTGCAGAGTCTGTATGATGAGACTGAAGAAGCTCATGATTTTCAGTATAGTGGCTTGTGTTATCTTGCTGCAGAGGAACCTAGAAGTGTGGAAGAGGCATTGGAAGAACAGTGTTGGAGGGATGCTATGGTCACTGAAATGAACTCAATTCAAACCAACAAAACATGGGAGCTGTCAGTGCTACCACCTGGACACCGAGCCATTGGGCTTAAATGGGTCTTCAAAGTCAAAAGAGATCCTGATGGGAAGATCAACAAACACAAGGCTCGGTTAGTTGCAGAGGGGTATGCCCAGCGTGAGGGGGTGGACTTTGATGAGGTTTATGCCCCAGTGGCAAGAATTGAGACAGTAAGACTGCTGATTGCTCTAGCTGCACAGAGAGGATGGCAAGTGCATCACATGGATGTGAAATCAGCGTTTCTGAATGGTGATCTGAGTGAGGAGGTGTATGTTCAGCAACCTCCTGGGTTTGTTGTCAAGAATGGCAGTGGCATGGTACTCAGACTGAAGAAAGCTTTGTATGGACTTCGTCAGGCTCCAAGAGCTTGGAATGCTCGGCTTGACAAAGAATTGCTGAAACTCGGTTTTGTCAGAAACCCACTTGAGCATGCTGTGTACAGAAGAAGTCAAGGCACAGAATTATTGCTAGTTGGGGTCTATGTAGATGATCTAATAATCACTGGGTCCAGCAAGAAAATCATTAATGCATTCAAGGAGGAGATGATGAGAAGTTTCAGTATGAGTGATTTGGGACTGCTAAGTTACTATCTGGGAATTCAGGTGAATCAAACTGATGGGATGACCACATTATGTCAGAGCTCATATACTCTGAAAATATTGGAGCAGGCAGGAATGAAAGGCTGCAATGCCTGCAGTGTTCCAATGGAGAACAGGTTGAAACTGAGCAAGAAGGATGAGTCACCATCAGTCGACAAAACGAAATACAGAAGTATGATTGGGAGCCTGAGATACCTAGTGAACACAAGGCCAGATATTGCCTTTGCTGTTGGGATTGTTAGCAGATTCATGGAAGATCCAAGAGCAAGACACTGGGCAGCTGTCAAGCAGATTCTAAGGTACTTGGCAAGGACAGTGAACTATGGCTGTGTATACAAGTTGGGCACAACTGAAACTAAGTTGCTGGGTTACAGTGACAGTGACTTAGCTGGTGATGTTGATGACCGGAAGAGCACAGGCAGTTCAGTGTTTCTGTTGGGGAACAGTCTAGTGACCTGGGTGTCACAGAAGCAGAGAGTGGTAGCACTCTCATCGTGCGAGGCAGAATACATTGCTAGTGCAAATGCAGCCTGTCAGGGCATTTGGCTCAGTCGATTATTGGGTGAACTGCTAGGAATACAAGCACCAAAGGTGAGGCTGTTGGTGGACAACAAATCGGCTATTGCTCTAAGCAAGAACCCAGTCTACCATGAAAGGAGTAAGCACATCGACACAAAGTATCATTTCGTCAGAGATTGTGTCGACAGAGGAGAAGTTGATATTGATCATGTGAGCACAGGAGAACAGCTTGCAGACATACTGACAAAGGCGCTTGGGCGTGTCAGGTTCGTCGAGCTCCGTCAGCAGCTGGGTGTGATAGAGGTGCAGCGAGATTAGGGGGTGAAATGTTGTCAATCTCGTACACTTAGCATCATTCTGTAATTAGGAAGTTGCATTAGCATGTTTCAATTACTAAACTTAGCTGCATGTGAGATGAGCGGTGTAGAACAGGCCAGAACCACGCTGCGTTCGTGGTGCGGCTATGAGTGGTCACCGCCGTGCATGTAGGAAACGTCCCCGCGCTAAAGGCGGGCACGACGCAGCGTGAGGCGTGCACGGCGGGGGGGTCGTCGGGCTCAGATCGTGTAATCACCGTGAATAAATAGAGAAAAAGAAAGCTAGAAAAGCGGCAACGTTTGGCAGCGCCATTTGCGTTTTGTTCAGTTACAGAGCGAGCTGAGCGAGAGCAGGCGACGTCGTGCGCGAGCGCAGACGCTGAGCGTTGAGAGATTGCCGTCGGTAAGCTGTTCCGGCAGCCGGCGCCAACAATGGTGCCTCCCAAGGACGACATTGCGGGCTGCCGCTCGGTTCAGAGCATCTCCATGGCCACTGCCATTCCGGATGCGTTGTTGGGTGACACTGTGACAGTTGCCATTATTACCTTGTGGAGTCTGGGGGAGACCTGCTGCTTGTGACCAGACCTGCTTGGTGCGGCGTGTCCGGCGATCTGCTTTCCGTCCACAGGGTGGACACCGTGAGGAACGTGCTTGAGCCGGTGAGCACCATCGGCAACCGCGCCCTCTTCCTCAGCCGTGTCAGGTGCGTCTTTATCGACGCCGACAAGTTCCCGGCCGTGCAAGGTGGCTGCATCTACTTCGTGGATCAGTTAAGCTGCTAGTTCGACGTGCAGTTCTCTTTCATGACCGTTTTTCGCTTCCCTTACGAAGCTGACGGAGTGCAACAGCCCATTAAAGATGGCAACGGGCCTGATACCCGATACCTGACGGGTATTTGATCCATTAGGGGACGAGAATGGGATCATATCTTTACCCGCGGGCATCTAAATGGGAAAGAATCCATACCCGACGGGTATAGCGGGTACGGAAACGTTCCCTGTTTACCCATCTCCGTTACCCGTTGGGGAACCCGACTATTTGAGCTGTCATGCGAGTATTAGGCCCAAAGAAACTCAACATAGGTATTTTGGTCCAAATCTAAACAGTCATATATATAGTTTGTGTGTTCTAGGAACCCTCGTTCAATTTTTCGTCACCATCTCCGCCAGCAGCACAAGCACGCCTGTCTCACGAGCGCTCGTGCCTCTCACTTCCTCAGTTCAGTCTCTCTGCCACCTTCGCTCGTCCTCCTCGCAACCTCGCTCCTTCTTCTCGGCATCTCCGAGACTCCGACACTTATACCCGGGTGAAAAAGAAACGTCTTCGATTGCAAAGCTGCGACCCCAAGTGTCCTTGTTTATCGGGTATGCAGTACCCGTCGGGTATCTGTTACCCGACCGATACCCAACGGGTATGGGGATGGGCAAGAATCTATACCCGAGACAGTTAATGGGGATGGGGACAGGATGAATTCTCCGTAGCGGGGAAGAAAATGTTCCGGCGATACCCGACGAGTATATCCCCGTTGCCATCCTTACAGGCATGGTGGATGTCAGCCCCATACCATTACCAGCAGATTGTTTCCAGCCGTTCACCCTGGCCCATGTTTTTGCAAATTACTGCAAGTTCGTCCAATGTTCTGAACTGCGCCGCCAAATTATGATGGATGGCGAGGAAGATTTCTCAGACGACGACGAGGAGGATTCTGATGACGACGAAGATTATTTCTCAGATAATGACGACGGATCTGATGGAGGTTGGAGGGTCCTCTGAATCTGATCTGATCAGAGAAAAGGAATACATATGCATTATGCAAAATGCATAGTTGTCTCTGTTACCTACGAGAGGGAACCTCAGAGGCTTTTACATTCTCTAGCAAGCTACTATCTCTCAGAAGCTAGCGTCCTTTCATAGGAGTATGTTGTTGCATCCATGGGTCTCTGTTCATCTACTTATTTTAGCTATATACATGTTGCGACTTGTAACTTTGAAATGTCAATGAATTCAAATTATGTTGCCACATCGTTGGCTCGTCAATTTCTCAAACTAGTGCTAGTTTGTAAGCGTCACACTTCTTCACCTCGATGTTCCAGGTGTCAGTCATATTGGGTTAATTAAGTCGATACACCTGTTGTGACCATGATAATTATGGTCGGTGGCCTACTTAGACGCAGAAAGAATAATGTAGGAGTCGGCCATATTGTTGTAGTAGCAAAAGATTTGCATTAAAATACATGTACCATATTTTTTAAGACACTGCTGCGTCTAGTTTTCGTTTAGGTACGGTGAAGCTTATTTTTGCCAAAAACAAACTAGAATGACTTTTTTTTTAGACAATTCCCTCAGTACCACAAAAAAAATTATGACTTCCGCGTATGTCACGAAATTGTTGAATGCCCTTGTAAGTCAATGCAAAAAAAAAATCCCTGTACGCCTCTTACGTCATGTTACTGTTAATTATTGTTAAAGTGAAGTTAAGGTTCTATGGAAAAGACATTTTTGCCCCTTCGATTGAATGGACCAAGCTGGATTACGCATTTCATCAAACATGTCGTGAGAGCCATCCACAAGTCGCAAAGAGTAGCTCCAGTGTTGCTGAAAAGTGATCCGGAGAAAAAGCAAACCGAACTATCTGTTGGAGAACACGGTTTCCAGCAGGTAAGAAATTGTGGGATCTTCGCCTAGGCGGAGGTCCTAGGCGAAGACCGAGGGAGTGATAGGTGGGCCCAAGCTCAATTAGGATTTCATAAATGAATTCATCAACCTCTTTTACATGAGGTTCGGTCCTCCCTTTTATAGGGCATTGTTTACTACTATCTCTCTTTACATCTTTACCCTACAACTGCTAAGGTACATTCTCCGAATATTCCTCCGCTAGTTTGAGCCACCAGGGGCAGTCCAGACCTTGGTCCCGTTCGCTGGTCTGAAACTTGGCTGAAACTGGTTGAAAATACTGTTCCGGTTGAATTGTTGTGAGAGAAAAACACCGTTCCGGCTAAAAAAAGAAGCCGAACAAACCGAATATGGGGTAAGCCAAACAGGGCCCTTCTCTTCCCACACGGTCCTTGCTTCCCGGGCCTTAGCCGTCGGACCATGTGAGGCCCATCTCTGGCCCAGGGTCCCACCGCAGCATGGCCCTCCTCCCAATGGTGGAGTTCGCCTGGTCTTCGCCCATCTCGACGTAGCCTCCGCCTTCGTTGAGCGGTCTCCACCTTGTACCACCATTGGGGGAGCCATTGGCGTGTGTTCCGGTCCTTCGCCCCGTCGAAGGTAAGAAGCGAAGGTCCCACCTGTTATTCCTGCACAACATATCACACAATTGTTTTGTTATCGTTAGTTTGGACTCGCTCTAGCCTCCGCTACTCGTGTATCTGTGTCCCAACACTGTCAACACTAAACAATCGAACCATGGTTGTTAGAACAAAAATTGGGTTCTACGGACGCGTCGGACCTAGCCAAGTTAAATAATATATCTTGCACATAACATGGGTGTGAGAGAACTATTCTTCACTCTATACATGGGTCCCACGATCGATGTTTACGCTGGGAGAGTCAAATTCTGCTTTTGTTTATTTCTCATCCACGCCATGGTTCTCACTAGCACTACAGGTGCCCTAAGCGCTAGACTTGGGTGCTAGAATGCTCGCAGCCACTCCTCAGACCCTGCCAGATCTCCTTGCTATCTTGCTGAGCAGAGCAGAGGCAAACCATTTATATATATTTTTTTCTAAAATCTTTCTCTACGTTTTTTTGTTCATTGGTTAGAATTATTTGAATCTTATATGGTCTTCTAAAATTTGAAACTAGACCAAATATGAAAGGGAGGATGCAGGCCAAGACAAATCCTTGTAGATCGCAACGCGTATCATCGTGCAACCCACCATGCATGCAAACTACAAACAAAGTTTCCTCAGCAGCAACATACCTTAACAATATATATCGTGTAGTTTAAGGCCTTATTTAGATCACCTCCAAATTCCAAGTTTTTTCACTCTCTCTCCATCACATCAATTTTTGGACGCATGCATGAAGTATTAAATGTAGGTAAAAAAAAATAACTAATTACACAGTTTGGTTGTAAATCACGAGACGAATCTTTTGAGCCTAGTTAGTTCATGATCGGACAAAGTTTGTCAAATACAAACGAAACGTGCTACAGTATCCAAATTACAAAAATTTACAATCTAAACCAGGCCTAACTTTGTTGTAGCATTGTCTTCTTCAGGGGACATCACAAGGATAACACGTGGAGAACTACAGACTCATTGGACCATCCTAGCATGCGACTTTTGACACTCCCAAGTTAACCGACATATGTGACATGGCCAGCAACATCTGGATGGACGCGACTGCTTCCTCATTCGTGATCGCCGTCGTCATCGGTTTGCGCACTTAATTACCTAGCTAGAGTACATGATCAAGGAGAAAGATAGTTTAGACAGGCTTGGAATGGAGACTTCATCTGTTTCTTAAAATCATGCTATATATGTTGGTACCTAACTCAAAAAAATATAAACATGGTTTTTTGAAAATTATGAATCTGGTTTTATATTTTTCTAAGGTAAACCAAAATTTCTATGAAATTTCAAAATTTTAATTAGATTTATTTTTAAACACATATTTATTCCTAAAAATTATTTTTATATTTTTTGAAAAACTATTTTTATAATTATTTTCAAAAAAAATTGTGTTATTCTATAAAGTCAAATTTTCTATTTTAAATGCATATTTATTCTAGGAAATATTTGGATAATTTTTGTATAAACTCTAAGTGAACCCTTAAAATATTAGGATAGTTTTTGTAAAATTATTTCTGTTTATTTCCAAAAATAGTATTTCTCTAATTTTTAAACACATGTTTCTTTAATCTTTCTCTTGGGTGATGTCAATGAAACCACTTTAAAAATTGTGTAGATAGGTAAATCTTATGATTTTTAAAGTTAGAGAAGTTTAAAATATGATTTTCTAATTAAAGTCAAATAAAACTTGTACTTTAGTTGAGGTGCCTATATATTTTTTTTTCTAGATTGAGGCTTCTGGGAATGTGTTGGAGCGGATCAAGGGCATCGGTAGCCTAGCGCTATTTCTTGGCGAGAGGTGCCTTGTTGTGGACGCCAGCAGGTTTCCAACCATTGAGGTCAAGGCCTTGTCTAGATGCCAAAAATTTTGGCAAAATGCTACTGTAGCGGTTTTCGTTGTTATTTGGCAATTAGTGTTCAATCATAGTCTAATTAGGCTTAAAAGATTCGTCTCGTGGATTTCGTCTAAACTGTGTAATTAGTTTTATTTTTTATTTATATTTAATGCTTTATGCATGCGTCCAAAGATTTGATGTGGCGGAAAATCTTAAAAAATTTTGCAAAATTTTTTGCAACTAAACTGGACCCAACTACGTTTACTTCCAAGTCTGATCCAGCAGAGGAGGGTTATATCTACAAGTTCAACATTGAAACTTTTGACGACGGTGAAAACCCGAAGCTGGTATCTGCAGCAATGGGCAGCAGCGATATGATTTGGCGCACTAACTCAGCGTGTCCTTTCACAATTATTGAGCTCCTGTGCAACTACACCATGGACATTCGGCTTACTCTGAAGTGGGAAAGGCGCATCTACCAGAAAAGCTGTGGCGAGTTTGATTATTACGATGAGTGTAACTATATTGACTATGTGGATTATGAAAGGGATGAGTTTGATTAGATGGTTCTATATTATCATCTCTGTTTGAGGAGATCGTTGAAGCCTTGAATATGCATCACTATTGTTTATCTTTTCTTCAATGCAACGCATATTATTATTTGGCTAATTGTGTGTGGACAACGCTTATGATGCGTGTATGTATATTGTGTACTGCTTTTGTTCTACATTAGCTAGTGTGCATTTGTGTTAAATTACTTCCCTGCTTCTCTGCTTTTGTGTGCTTACTGTAAGGCCAACTCCAACCAAGGCCATATCTTAGCCCTCATCTAATTTTAAGAGTCCAAAATGTGAAAAACATTCTCCAACCAGGGGCCGAGCTATATTGCTCACTGTAGCACATACGCAAAATTAAAAATACAATAAAAAGAGTCAAATTTTCACTATATTTACACCATAAGACAAGACGCACCCCCCTTTGAATTTGCTCTAGCTCCACACCTGTCTCTAACCCATCTCCTATTCGACACCCAAGAGATAAGGGCGCCTCATTCCTCCCTCCTCCTCCCCCACATGCATCCTAGGGCCTCCGATCTGAACTCATCTGCCGGAGAGGAACAACGGTCGTCTTCTCACGCTCCCGTGCCTGCGTAGATCCTCTTTTGTTGCCGCTGCCCCCTTGTGCGAAGGCCTACCGGACGACCGCAGGCCCTGTTCAGCCTGCGGAGCTCGCCCCCTGCTGCTGCGCCTACCAAATCTGCCTCCTGCTTCGTGGCTTGTTGCACAGCCTGCCAGAGCCGCCCCTGCTCCGCAGCCTGTTGGAGTTCGCATGTGATCCTCCTGGCTTGTTGGGCGGCTGGCTGCAACTCGCCCCTTGCAGAATAGCCCTTGTTTAGTTCCTCCTACAAAACTTTACACACTATCACATCGAATGATTGGACACATGCATGGAGTATTAAATATAGACTAAAAATAACTAATTGCACAATTTGCGACTAATTTGTGAGACGAATCTTTTAAGTCTAATTAGTTCATGATTTGACAATAAAGTGCTACAATAACACATGTGCTAATGATGGATTAATTAGGCTTAATAAATTCATCTCGCGGTTTACTGATGGATTATGTAATTTGTTTTTATATTAGTATCCGAACACCCCATGCAACATTCTCATATAACACCCGATATGACATCCCAAAATTTTACATCTTGGAACTAACCATGGCCCCATCTCGATGATGCCATTTTATTATTATTTTTGGATTTCTTTAATAGGTGAAGAACGACCGGCTACAGCTTGCCCCTTGATGTGCTGGAGGTGTCAATTAGGCCATTTCATTTTTTTGATTTAATTAATTAGCTGAATAAGGTTTTGAAGATTGTGCGATTATGAGATGGCCAAAATTGCCGGTAGAACTTTTCTGAATTTCATGAGATTTTTTAGACCTATTGAGTAATATCTGCTGGTTTTAGACAGATTAAGGTCTTATTATTATTTTTTGAAACACATAAAGGTCTTATTATTTAGTTGTTCAAGTTTATTTTTGTTGTTCTTATAACTATTCAAGTCAATGTACCGACTATGAATGTACTGACGTCCAGGTACGAGCATGGGGAGCTTGATGTTGAGTGTGTGCTTGATGTAATGCAATAAGGATTTCTTCAAGATCATCATCACCTTCTCAGATGAGGAAGAGGAATCTAGTCGGGAGACGTGAGTCATTTTTGGTGGACAAGAAGGAGCATAACGTAGGAATTGATTCATGAAGGGGAATGACCATACATGTATAGAGATGGGAAAATATAACAGTTGGAGATAGAGCACTTGTAATATAGTTGTTTGAAGGGTAGGGTTGTTTGATTTATAGCTGTTGGAAGACCGTTAATTCATAGCCGTCGAAAGAGTGACGATTCAAATATATAATCGTCCGAAAAATAGTGGTTGCAAATTATTTCAAAAAAATAATTCCTTCAATATTTAGCCATACGAAACTGTTGGTAACAAACATCCATTCCAACAATACCCGTTTTTGTATCAATTGATATAACACGGTTTAGATATAAAATACTGGACTTGGTGGTTAAAAGTTTTGTATAAAATATAGGTGAGAGAAATATAGGAAGACTGAAATGAACGAGAGTTCGGTTGGAGTACAGAGAGAAATGAGTGCTGAAATCTGGATGAGGGGCTCACATTTGTGGGAGTAGGGGGTAGATTTTGTGGGGTTGGTTGGAGTTGCATGCCCTTACTACTTAACTAGTGTTAGCTGTTGAAATTTAGTTGAGGAATTGTTTGGATCCACACCTAATAAGCCAACTAATATTTTACCTACCACCAAGCTAATAATTAGTTGTTAGCCGATTTCTTCCAGCTAACACATCTAATAGTTAGCTGGATGAAGCCAAAATAGGGACCTCTTTTGCAAGTGAGGTGGGCACCTAGTTTCTCCATAGGCTGGATAACGGTACAAATGAATGCATATAGACAAAAGTTGACACGGCTGAGAATAGCCAATAATGTAATATATACCTTACCTCACTCATTTATAGCTGTTCAACACTAGATTTAATTACAGATGAACTATAGTGCAACACAGCTAAACTATTTAGTGTACAACCAATTACTACTTACAGCTATAAAAGACACCAACCAAACCCAAGCATAGCAAACAACCAAACCCAGGAGACCACCATGCCTTGCACACTCTCCACCCAAAAGAGAGCTCGCCTCATGCTAGCATGGACATCGCTTCCATACGACCTAGTCCATAACATGGGTGACCGCTTGTTGGCCAGCAACGACATCGACACATACATGGCGTTCCGCGAGGTCTGCCATGAGTGGCGCTCTGCCACCAAAGACGACACTGCAAAGGCGAAGGCGGGCGATGAAACTGATCCAGTCGTTTGCTTCGAGCCCACCAAGTGGGCGTTGCTCGACCGCCGCGACGACCTCATCACACTCGTCAATGTCGACACCGGCCGGTTCCTCAGCAAGAGGATCCCATTGCTGCGTAGGTTCTTCTTCATCGGCGCGACTAGTGGCAGCCTCATCCTCCTCGGGGAGTCTTCAGAGCCCCACAGGGCTCGCGTTCTGAACCCGTTCACGGGTTCAATCGCCCATTTCAAGGTGAGGATACCGTGTGAAGGGGTGAGGGCGGTTGCCATGACAACAAAGCCGCCGTTGACGGTCTTCATCTCCACCGAAAATGGCAAGATCATGTGGGCAGATCAAAGCATGGAGACCTTCAAGCACTTCTCGGTCGCTTACCCTAACAAGCCTAGCTGCATGACGTCCTTCGGGGGCAATGTGTACGCCATCGATCGGTATGGATCGATCTACTTGTCCACTGTCGTTGTCGATGTCAGCGAACCAAGGCGTCAATGTGCGATAGACATATCTATGGAAGCCATCTCTCCTAGTCTTAACACAAGTGGCCAAGGACTGATGAGCGGCAGGTATTATCTCGTGGAGTCTGCAGGGGATCTACTACTCGTGACCAAACCATCAGGCTTTACTGTCGACCAACTAGTGGTTCGTAGGGTGAACATGGAGACCCAGACAATCGAACCAGTCAGTAGCATCGGCAGTCGTGCCCTTTTCGTTAGCCATGGTAGGTGCTTGTCGATCGATGCTGACAAGTTCCCATCCATCCAAGGCGGCTGTGCCTACTTTCTGGAACCAATCGTAACTCGAGGCTACTATGCGACCGTAGACAGGACCATTGTTCATGTTGCTGACAACGTCGTCAAGTTCGATTGGGGTTGGTGTACCCTACAAGGCTACATCCGTCCGTTCACCCTCATCAAGGTCTTCGCGGATTACTGCAGGTCCATTCACTACTCTGAATTGTGCGAAATGATGGCTAACAAGTGGGACATGGATCTCTCGGATGGCGATGAATCTGAATCTGGTGAATCATCATCCTCTGAACTCGACGACGAAGAATCCTCATCCTCCGAACTCGATATCAAATAAGCATCCTCCTCTGAACCAGCTGACGATTGAATGAGGTTGTATGCTTGGTGCCTGCATACTCTACTCTCTCTAAAGGAAGTCAACTACAAGTCTGCTAGCATACTAGTATTTCCACATTTCATGTTGTTAAATTCCTCAGTTCTGTAGCCTGCTCTTTTTAATATAATCTTTAGCCCGCCAGGGCAGTGTTGTTTCATTTGCTGCAGCTGCAGAGTTGTAGTGTGTAATCTTCTTTGGGATGTCGTAGGCATGGCCAATTATATCAATTACCAGATATGTTGGTCAAATACTTAAATTTTCAATTTTAGCTTTCGAATGTTATGATGAATTCAAATGCTTGTGCATTAGTATCTTCATGGGATGATGTGTTCATGTTTCAATCGATAGAGTTCTAGGTGTAGAATTATACATTTGCATACCCATGACATCCGTTTATTTTGTTAATTAATTAACAGGAGGAGATCGACTAGTATAAATGAAAAAATGGCAAGTGACAAAAAAAACTTATAAATAGAGCAAAAAGAATCCCATGTTTTGCCTATGTTATTACCTACTAGGCTCTTCTTTCATCTTGGCGCAGAGGCCGCTGAAAGCCACTTGTCTTCTTAAGTTATATTGGCTAGTGAGGATGGCTATCTTCCAGCCAAACGAGGGTTCGATTCTCACCTTGCTACACATTAATTCTATATATATGTTTTGATGTCATTTAATCGGAGAGGCCTTTTTGTCGCAGTACTGAGGATTTCCATTAGGCATCAACAAGGGTTCGATTCTCACCTTTCTACGTATTAATTCTATATTTGTTAATTATTTTATGCCATTTATTTAATCGAAGTACCGAGGATTTCCATTAGGCATATCAACAAGGGTTTGATTCTCACCTTGCTACGTATTAGTTCTATATACGTTAATTTAATGTCATTTCTATTGGAGTATTGAAGATTTCCCTTAGGCATAAAATATGGTGCTTGTCACCTAGCCAACCAAGGTTCGATTCTCAACCTCTATGGGTGGCTCGATCTTCATCTAAAGAAGTATTTTTGGTGGGGCATCAATATTCATGACATAGTCATATATAGATTTTCACCTGCAAGCAGATATTGGCAATTTTGTTATCTTTGTGCTTAAACATTCTTACTCGAGGGATTTATTTTGTTTATATATACTTTATATGTTTTACTGTTCCTTAGCACTATAAGAAAATGAGGGAACCAGATAACCTTTGTGGTCTCTGGACTGCATGTTATATATTCAGGGAAACGCCCCCTGAGTGGCTTGGATTACATCACGGTAGATACACAACAACCTCATGTGTCTATCCTAACAACCTCCAACAATCTCTTCCTATACATATGCTGTACACTGCATGACTCGGTTGTCTAGGATAACTATGATGCATATCATCTAACACTCCCCCTCAATCTTAGCCACTAAGAAGGTTAAGATTGGTTCTGAACTGTTGAAGCTTGGCAGCAGGAATAGCCTTGGTGAAACCGTCAGCAAGTTGATCACCTGAGTTGATGAATCTGATCTCCAACAGTTTTGCAGCCACTCGCTCCCTAACAAAATGGAAGTCGATCTCAATATGCTTAGTCTAGGCATGGAAGACGGGGTTTGCAGAGAGATACTTAGCTCCCAAATTGTCACACCAAAGACGTGCAACTGAAGGACACCGAATCTGCAGTTCTTTCAGCAATTTCTGAACCCACATAATTTCTGCAGTTGCATTAGCCAGCGCTTTGTACTCCGCCTCAGTACTTGATCTAGAAACAGTAGCTTGTTTCCGAGCCATCCATGAGATCAAGTTGCTGCCCAGAAACACTGCAAAGCCACCAGTGGAACGACGGTCATCAACACACCCCGCCCAGTCAGCATCGGAGAAAGCACTAACAAGCATAGAACTCGACTTCTTGATTTTGAGCCCCAAACTAACTGTGCCACGCACATAGCGTAATATTCGCTTGACTGCACTCCAATGAACAGTTGTAGGAGCATGAAGATACTGACACACTTTGTTGACAGAGAAGGATAGATCAGGCCGTGTTAGTGTCAGGTATTGAAGAGCTCCAACAACGCTTCTGTAGCGAGTGGCATCTTCAGGGCTAAGTGGATCTCCAGTAGCAAGACTGAGCTTCTCCGAGACACATAATGGCGTGTCAACTGGCTTTGCACGGTCCATACCAGACCTGGATAGAACATCAGTGGCATAGCGCTCTTGAGACAACAGCAAGCCATCACCAACTCTTTTAACTTCGATGCCGAGGAAGAAGTGAAGATCGCCCAAGTCTTTCAGAGCAAACTCAGCTTGGAGATCTTTAAGTAGAGCTGCGGTAGCCGATGAAGAGGAACTTGCCACAATGATGTCATCAACATATACCAAGACAAACATGGTGTATGAGCCCTTGTTATAATAGAACAAAGAGGTATCTGCTCGTGAGGGAACAAAGCCAAGTGCTTGCAGCTTATTGCAGAGTCGAGCGTACCAAGCCCGTGGAGCTTGTTTCAAGCCATAAAGTGCTTTATCCAACTTGCATACATAGCTAGGATGGGCCTTGTTAGCATACCCGGGAGGTTGGTGCATGTAGACCTCTTCTTCAAGAAAGCCATGAAGAAACGCATTTTGAACATCAAGCTGACGTAACGACCATCCCTTTGTCACAGCCACGGACAGAATCAGACGGATAGTGGCTGCTTTGACAACTGGGCTAAAAGTTTCTTCATAGTCAATGCCATAACGCTGTTTGAAGCCCTTAGCAACAAGTCGTGCCTTGTAGCGGTCAATTGTGCCATCAGCCTTGCGTTTGAGCTTGTAAACCCACTTACAGCCAACAATATTCTTGCCCTTCGGACGAGGCACAAGATGCCAAGTTTGATTCTTGATCAAGGCTTGATACTCATTGTCCATTGCCGCACTCCAATTGTGATCATTAAGAGCTGCATCAAGGGTGGAAGGTTCCTCTGTAGTGTGACTGGCAAGCATGCCCCAACGCACCGTGCCATCAGTGAACTGCTTGGGCTGGCGAATACCACGTTGAAGTCGAGTGGCAGGGCGATCAGGCATCGGTGCAGTAGAAGGAGCAGCTGTCGAGGACGAAGGAGGCACAGGCGCAGCAGCCGCAGAAGATCCCGCGGGGAGGATCTGTACAGTAGCCTCAGGAGTAGGCGACGTCGAGGTGTCTGCGACGGTCCCAGCGCCAGCGGGATCTGGCTGTGGAGCATCGAGCCCGGCGGGTGAGGGCTGTGGCGTAGAAGATCCCGCGCCCGCCGAGGGAATCACAGCGGACCCGTGTGACGCCTCCACATGGTCGGGACGGACCACCGTACTGCCACCAGAGTCCGCGCCGGATCCCGAGTGTGATGCGCCGACGCCAGCAGTGTCGTCAGGTGGATCGACCTCGGATCGCGCGCTGTGCCCCGACGGGGAACACGTGAAATAGCGCGTGCCAAGCTCCGTTTGCACCGCATTTTCGCCGCCAATTGTACCTGTGTCAACACCAGAGACAGGAGAACTTGCTGAGGCATTAGCAGTGTTAGGAGATGCACCCTGCAGATCAAGTAATTGTGAATCCCCGAGGCTAGTAGAGTTGGTTAAAAGGACATCGGGTAGTAGCTCAAGTTCCTTTCGAAGACGAGCACCAGCGTTGGGGTGGAGTGACGCAAAGGGAAAAACTTGTTCATCAAAGATGACATCTCGAGATACATATACACGTCCTTGTTTTGGATCTAGACACTTGTATCCCTTGTGAAGTGTGCTATACCCAAGAAATACGCACTGTTTAGAACGAAACTCAAGTTTCCGAGTATTATAAGGGCGAAGATTAGGCCATACTGCACAACCAAAAACGCGAAGATGGCTATAATCTGGAGTCTCACCAAACAAGCGCTCAAACGGAGTATCATTATTGAGAACCTTAGAAGGTAACCTATTAATGAGGTAGACAGCGGTCAAGAAGGCTTCATCCCAAAATTTGAGAGGAAGAGAGCCATGGGCAAGCAGGGAAAGACCGACTTCTACAATATGGTGGTGTTTTCGCTCGGCAGAGCCATTTTGCTGGTGTGCATGAGGACAAGAGACGTGATGGGCGATGCCAATTTTATTAAAGAAGGAATTAAGCGCTTGGTACTCGCTACCCCAATCAGATTGAACCGCAAGAATTTTGCGTCCAAACTAGCGCTCTACCAAGGTTTGGAACGTATGAAAGCATTTGAATACCTCAGATTTATGATGAATTAAGTAAATCCAAGTGAACTTGCTATAATCATCAATGAAGGAAACATAATATTCAAAACGTCCAACAGATGTGGGAGCACGACCCCAAACATCAGAGAAAATAAGATCTAGAGGACCCTTGGACCCACTAACAGACTTGGGATAAGGCAATTGATGACTTTTTCCTTGTTGACATGCATCACAAATTCGCTGGTTATTGGAATCAAGAACAAAAGGGAGTCTATGCCGATCTAAGACGTGCTTGACGACCGGAGATGAGGCATGGCCGAGGCGGTGATGCCACAGGGAGGTGGAAGGCTTGACGGCAGTGTAGACTTGTTTATTGGAAGATGAAAATGACGGCGAGGTGGATGATGCATGCAACGGATAGAGCCCTCCTTCACATCGGCCTTTGTGGAGAGTTTTCATCGTCCCCTGTTCCTTGATCAAAAAATGATCGGGGTGAAACTCAAGATAAACATGATTATCTCTAGCAAGTTGATTTACTGAACAAAGGCTCTTATTTGCTTGTGGAACATGGAGAACATTATTTAGATGAAAAACTCTACTAGGGGAAGACACAGTACTATGACCGACATGTGTAATCTCCATACCTGCGTCGTCCGCGGCGTGAACATTGTCGCCGCCGTGGTACTTGTTGCGGGTGGTGAGGCGCTCCAGTTCGCCGGTGATGTGGTCGGTGGCACCACTGTCCACATACCAGTTCGTATCTACGCCGTACGAACTGGACGTGGCCGAGGAGACGCTCTTCTGAGGTGGCCCGCTGTAGGTGTTGTCGAAGCGCTTGCGGCAGCGGTACGTCGGGTGCCCTTCCTTGCCACAGATTTGGCAGAAGACCCCGGGCTGGAAGTTGCGGCCATGGCCGTTCTCGCCGCCGCCATTGTTGTTGCCACGGCCACGGCCTCCCCTGCCACGACCGAAGCCACCGCGATTGCCGCCGTCGCGGCTGCGCGGATTGTTGGAGGAGCCCCCAGCACTGCGGTTGCCCTTGGTGGCGGCGTTGGCAGAAAACTGGGTGCCACCGCCAGAGTTCAGTTCCTTGCGCTGCTCGTGCGCGATCAGCTGAGCATAAAGCTCTGGAACGGTGATGGGCTCGACCCTGTTGGCAACAGCAGTAATGATAGATTCAAATTCCTCACCAAGGCCCGTGAGGATGTAGGTGACGAGATCCTCGTCTTCCAGCTTCTTGCCCGCCGACGCCATGTCGTCGGCGAGGCCCTTCATCTTGGTGTAGTAGTCGGCGACGGACGATGTGCCCTTGGACGCCGTGGCCAACGCCATCCGGGTGGAGATGATGCGAGCACGAGACTGGGAGGCATGCTGGGCATGGATCGCAGCCCACAGCTCGGCCGCGGTGGTTGCAGACGACACTTGCGCGAAGATTTCCTTCGACAAGGACGAGAAGAGGTAGCTAAGGACCTGTTGGTCCTGAATCATCCACGTCTGGTAGGCGGGGTTGGGCACCGGGTCGCCCTTCTTGCCGGTCGCATCGACGGCGCCATCGATGAGCGCCGCGGGTGGAGCAGTGCCGGTCTTGATGTAGTCCCCCATCTGCGCGCCCTTGATGGTGGAGGAGACTTGCGCGTGCCACATATTGTAGTTGGCACGAGTCAACTTCTCGGAGACAGGCGGCAGGAAGCCAAAAGCGAAGGCCGGCATGGCAGCGGAGGAGGAAGAGCCGGCGGCCATGAGGATCAGTTCCGGGAGGAACGAAAAAAGCTCTATACCATATAAGAAAATGAGGGAACCAGATAACCTTTGTGGTCTCTGGACTGCATGTTATATATTCAGGGAAACGCCCCCTGAGTGGCTTGGATTACATCACGGTAGATACACAATAACCTCATGTGTCTATCCTAACAACCTCCAACAATCTCTTCCTATACATATGCTGTACACTGCATGACTCGGTTGTCTAGGATAACTATGATGCATATCATCTAACAAGCACCAGCTCACCACATACAATAATACTTTACCTGACACATGACATCTAATTTCAAGCTAGGTTTAGTTTTCCCTTGTAAGCTTAAGCTTTTGGATCAAATTGATCATGGTGTATCAGTGCATTCAGCTTGGTGCATAAGTGCATAATTCAGCTCGATACCTCTATTTGTGTGGTCTCTTGGAGAGAATGCATGTGAGTTCCTGCTTGTTTAGTTGGTGTGAAGCACACCATTTTGGCAAGTGTTTTGATGCTGAAGAACCTTAGTCGAGCTGTACACATGCATGGGGACCGTATTAATTGCCAGATTTGATGAAATCTCACGTTTACGTAATTTCGTATTAGCGGGGAATAATTTTCAGTAGGTTGGGCCTGTATTATAACGATGCCGTTAGTTTTTGTTGTTGTTGTTCATATATAACGCACTGCCCTTGGGCTTTGGCAGGTAGTACATAATTTGAACTCGAACTGTATGGGCGAAAATTAAAACAAAAAGAAAAGGAAAATGAACTCGAACTACATGATTTCTTTTTCGAGCCTAAAATGTAAATTCTCGTCGGCCCGCTTGCATCTAGGGCCTGCAGGCAGACGATGACTTGGGCTCAAAATACTGGCCCAGAAGGCGAGTGGGCCTGAACTCAGATTTCTTTTTTTTTCAGCTGCTTGAAACCGTGTGCTGTTTTTTTTTTCACTTATTAAACAAGCAATGCTTAAACCGAACCGGCGCCTGTTGAATAAAGAGTTCTGAGTTTATACGCACGCCTGCCTTTGGTGTGAAAAGTGAAAACTGCATTTACATTACATTTAACCATTGCCAAAATCACCAACGCCAAGGCGCCATTTTTGATGAGGGGCGTTGATCCGAGCCAGACCAAACTCCCGCCAATTCAACAGACGTCGTCGACGAGTGAGAACAAGCGGCTGCCTCCACCCTCGATTAGAATATATATTTACGCTCACGTACGGCCAACAAGCAGCAGATCGATCACCATTGCATCCAAGCATAAGTTCCTAGTCTGCCATGGTTTGCGCGCTCTCCAAGCACAAGAGGGCTCGTCCTGCTCCACCGACGCCCGGCCCCAGCATGCCTTGCACACCACCGTCCACGAAGCACAAGAGGGCTCGTCGTCCTGCTCAGCCGCCGACGACTACCCCTACGGCGGCGGCGGCGCCCGAGCCCGACTGGTCGTCGCTCACCCCGGACCTCGTCCGCCGCGTCGGCGACCATGTCCTGGCTGCCGACGACATCGACTACTACATGGCCTTCCGTGCCGTCTGCCACAACTGGCGCCGCACCCTCAAGGACAACAACGCGGCAAACTGCACCGACGATCCCACTTTCTTCCAGCCGAGCAAGTGGGCGGTGCTGGACCGGCACGACAGTGACGTCCTCGCGCTCGTCAATCTGGAGACCGGCCGCTTCCTCCGCAAGAGGATCCCGCTGCTCCGCGAATACTTCTTCGTCGGCGCCGCCAGTGGCGGCCTCGTCCTCCTCGCGGAGCCAACGTACCCCTACCGCGCCGTCGTGCTCAACCCCTTCACGGGTGTGCTGGCCCGCTTCAAGGCGCGCGTTCCCACAGGTGATGCAAGGGAGGTCGCCGTGATCGCAGCGCCTCCGCCGACAACGATGACAGTGTTTGTCTGCATGCTAGATGATGGCGCCGTCTTGTGGGCAGACCAGGACAGCAAGTACTTCCGAAAGTGCGCAGCGCCGGCGCCTTACCCCGACGACGGTCTCCTGTGCATGGTTCGCTTCGCCGGCGACGTGTACCTCACCAACCGGCAAGGAGCCGTACTCTCTACAACTGCTGCGGCCGTCGTCGACGATGGCGCCTCCCAAGGTCCACGTTGCAGCCGCTCAGCTCAGAGCATCTCCATGGCCACTGCCATTCCGGAGGCGGTGGAGGGTGGCCATTGCCATTATTACCTCGTGGAGTCTTGGGGAGAGCTGCTGCTTGTGATCAGACGTGCTTGGTATGGCTTGCCCGGCGATCAGTTGACCGTCGATCATGTGGCTGTCCACAGGGTGGACACCGTGAGGAACGTGCTTGAGCCGGTGAGCACCATCGGCAGCCGCGCCCTCTTCCTCAGCCGTGTCAGGTGTGTCTCCATCGACGCCAAGAAGTTCCCGGCCGTCCAAGGTGGCTGCATCTACTTTGTGGATCAGTTCGTCACCGGAAGCTGCTACTTCGACGTTCAGTTCTCGTTCATGACCGTTGTTCGCTTCCCTGGTGCCGACGGAGTGCAGCAGCCTATGGTGGATGGAAGCCCCATACCAGCAGATTGTTTCCAACCGTTCACCCTCAACCATGTTTTTGCAAAATACTGCAAGTTTGTCCAGTGTTCTGAACTGCGCCGCGAAGTTATGATCGATGACGAGGAAGATTGCTCGGATGACGACGAGGAGGATTCTGATGAAGAAGAAGATTATTTCTCAGATGATGACGACGGTTCTGATGGAGGGTCCTCTGAATCTGATCAGTGAAAAAGGATACATATGCAATGCACAGCCGGAGGATAAGGTGGGCGGACGCATGCCGTTGTGGGAAAACTGGGTTGAAAGATTTGCATTAATTTACATGAACCATACTGTTTAAGACAGTAGAGCCTCTGCGTCTAGTTTTCTTTTAATAAGTGAAGCTTAATTTTTGCCAAAAAGAAAACTGACATGACTACGTTTTTGAAGCCAATTCCCTCGGTGCCATCAAAATTTTTATGACTCGATCTGAGCATGCTACTGAAATTAGTCTTGTAAGGGCACTCCCAATGCAGAAACCACTATAGTTTCTATGGATATTAATTGTACTGCCACCTAAGCGTTTTGCTGATGTGGCAAGGTAGTTATTGAAGAGAGAGAACAAAAATCATAGAAACTGGGTCTAAGTTAGAAACCATGTCTACACGAGAACCAAGACATGAAGGAATGTGATTGGTAGAGAATGAAGAGAGAGTGTATGTGATTGGATAAAAAGTTGTTCTGTAGAAACTATCCATTGGAACCATGGTTTCTATATATAGTGTCTATGAAAATTAATAGGTATAGAAACTATATATAGTTTCTAGCATTGGGACTGCCCTAAAGCCATTGCAAAAAAAAAAACCTATATGACACTTCCGTCGTGTTGCTGTTAAAGTGGTTAAGTTTCTCTGGAGAAAACAGTTTTGCCCCTGCCATTGAATGAACCAAGGTGGACCGCTCATTTCATTAAACGCATTGCAAGTCATTTCTGTCGCTAAGGTCAGTCTCAATGGGGATTTCATAGAGTTTTATGGACATTAAATATGCTGACATGGCACTGTCTTGATGAAGAGAGAGAAGATAAAAGTTTCATGGGAGTAGAGAGAGTTTCATGGGGGATGAAACTCTTCTGCACTGTTTCCAAAATATGGGTGTGTTGGAAACTGAGAGATGAAATCCCCACTGAGACTGGCCTAAGAGCAGCCCAGTATTGCTGAAAATCTAAGTGTGCCTATCGCCGGGACGTGCGGACGCTGGCCTTGTTTGGACGCGCCTTGCCGGAATGCTGCTGAGCCTGTTCGCTCGCAGGAATTTGGAGGGAATCTGGAGGAATCTATGAGAGCGTAAATAGTATTTTTTATCCGGGAACAGTGAAATCCGACTGGTTTTCATACCAGCCGAACGCAGCCGTACAACTGCTGTGCCTGCCTAGCCGCCGTGCAGCGCATGCAAGTGGGGACCACCCCACGCCCACTTCGCTTCCCGCGCACACGGAACAGCACATACGCGAGCTTCTTGCGCATGCTAATATTGAAACATGAAGCACTTTCGCAGCATACGTCTGAAGAAGGTGAAATATTTGCAACGTACGCTTGCGACATGTATGTATAGCCACTGCAACACATGCGAATATTTTTTTAATTTTAACACTTTTTAATTAATTTTAAATATAACACCGTTTGTTTTTTATTTCCAAATCTAACACTTTTGGCCGCGTCTATTGTCATGGCGCGGCGAAATGCCTGTGCTGCGCCATGCATGATGGCGCGGTGGGAGGCTGACGTGGCGAAGACCGGGAGCGCTGACCGGTGACGTGGTTGGGGCTGCCGCGCCGCAACCTTCGACACGGAGAGACAGATGGCCCATGCTGCTTTTGCGCAGACAGGCATGAAAAGAAATTAAGAATGTTATCGCTTAACCATAGGGATATATTCATCCACAGGACATCACGATTCTTGAAGAAAGGCACTCATGGTCTGGTGGGTCCTAGCATACAGTGTTCCAAGAGGGCCAGGTCAATAACTCCTCTCCTCCTCTGCGTCGTGCCGTACGCAGCTGCCGCACAGCAGCAGCACCATCTGCGGCCTCAGATTTGACGGCTCCTTTGGCTGTTTGTGGCGTGGATGAACTCCTCACTCCTGCTACTCTAGAAAATTCATGATCCTTTATTTATTTACAGTACGTCAGACAAGCTTCGCGTTTCAGTCGTATAGTAATATGTATATATACGTATGGAATTAAAGAGCAGTTCGATTGTTCACTCGGAATTAAAGAGCAGCTTCAGTAATAAAAAAATAGAATTAAGGTCTTGGTTGTCAGAGCTCCCGCTCTAGAAAATTTATAGAGTTCTTAAAAATTCTGTGGATTTACATGTTTATTTCATTTTAGTTTAAATTAAATACAAATAGTTAAACTACATTAGTTTACTTTACAAACTTCAGATCTAGCATAAACCACTCTCCGAGCTGGAGGTGCGCTAAATGGGTTCCAAAGACCGAGTTTGGACTACAACTGCAGCCTCGTGTTAGGTATCATATGCGATTCAGCAGAGGTCTTTGAAATTGTCTATAGGTATCATATGCGTCCCCAAAGTCACAAAATGCACTTTTGGGTCCCTGGAGTTGGTTCGGTCTCATTCAGGTCCCAACGGGCTTTTACCTAACCCGGTAGCTGACGTGACATGTCAATTCAATGCTTACATGGATCTGACATATGGGACCCATGTTAGCGGCAAGGATCAACCTTTTAAAAATTGTATCTTTTTCATACGACCTCGGATAAAAATAATTTTTATGTCACAATTGTAGCTCTCGATGTGATCTACAACTTTCTAGTCTTTAGTTTTTTATTTAAAATCATTAATATGCTAAAAGGTTAATATAAAGTTTTAGCAAAAAATGTTTTAACTCAGAAAATATATGCATTTAAAATTACTAAATTTGATCAAAACTTAGAAAAATAATAATAAATATTTTAACTCAAAAAAAATATGAATCCAGTTTTATATTCTTTTTCTGCAATCTTGCTCTATATTTTTGTACCTTGCTTAGAACTATTTCAATCTTATGTGGTCCTCTAAAATTCAAAACTGAACTAAATATGAAAGGGAAGATGCAGCCAAGACAAATCTTTGAAGATCGCATCGCGTATCGCCTTGCAACCTGCCATGTAAACTGCAAACAACATTTGCTCAGTAGCAATGTTTTGCTTAACCTTTGAGACAGGCATAGAAAATTCCAAATAAACGTATAATTCAAGTTATGTTCTTATCTTAACACATACCATGTCGTTTAACTTTGTTGCAACAATTGTCTTCTCCCGGGTACATCACAACAATAACGTGTGGAGAACTGCAGACTCATTGAACCATCAGCATGCAATAGCTGGCGTGCAACTTCTCAAACAATTGTGGTAGCTGGTTTTATATTTTTCTATGGTAGAACAAATTTTCTTTGATTATTTCAAACATTTAATTAGATTTATTTCTGGACTCATACTTATTCTAGAAAGTATTTAGATATTTTTGAGAAAAGTATTTCTAAATTAATTCCATAAAAGTATTTCTATTATTTTGATAAAGTCATTTGTTCTATTTTGAATGCATATTTATTCTAGAAAAATAGTTGGATAACTTTTTTAAGAAAGTCTAAGTGAACACTGAAAAATATGTGGATATTTTTTGAAAGATTATCTTTATATTTATTTCCCAAAAAATAGTTCCATAATTTTTAAACACATATTTATTCGAGAAAGTCTAATTTATCTGTCTCTTCACGCTTACGACGGTTGGCGTGACGCTATGAGCCAAAAGCACTTTAAAAACCAGTTGGGGAGATAAATTGGATGATTTTAAAAATAGGAGATTCTTTTAAAAAAGCTGATTTTTCTAATTAAAGGCAAATAGAACTTGAACAATTACTTGAGAAAGATAAGTAAACTTTTTTCGATTGGATGGTTGGATTTGGAACGACCAAATCTCAGTCTCCGACTCCCAAATCCAGGGGAAGAATGATAATAACTGCAGCGAGTAGTAAATAGCAATGCCATGCATTGGTGGATCATATGGCCGCTTCTTTTCTTCTTAGGGCAGTCCCAATGATGCATTGATGATGGTTTATATCATCATTAAATGACTTGCCATGTAGGTAAAATGCTGACATGGCAACGTAATTAATGAAGAAAGAGAGCAAAAATCATAGACCTGGTTTCTTCATGAAGAAACCAGGTCTACTCTTGACCTAATGCACCAAGAAACCATGAAATCGCCATGGGGGAGAAACCACCAGTTTCTAGGGAGCTCGTGTCGCACTCCTATTGGAGGAAAAGATAGAGTTGGAAGAGAGAAAGAGAAAATAGTTATTACTCATAGAAACTATGGGTTAGAAATGAATACTTTTTTTTTTGTGCGATATCCTATGTTATAGAAACTACTAGTTTCTTTCATTGGGACAGCCCTTATTCCACTCGACCTCAAGCGCCGCGTTCACATCGCCTTCCTGCTGGCTGCCTGTCTCTACTATTTAACCCCCATCACCCCCTCCTCTCTTCGCCTACATCATCAGCACAGCACCAAACAACAAACAAGTCCCTGCAACCCGGAGCCCACGAGGGTCGATCGAGGCCATGGCGCAGGGCTGGTCCTCGCTTCCGGAGGAACTCGTCAACCGCGTCGCCGACTGTCTCATAGCCACCAGCGACCTCGACTACTACATGGACCTGCGAGGCACTGCCGCTTCTCCACCGCCGACCCCAGGAGCTACCAGCAAGAACCCCGCTTCCGACCCACCCGGTGGGTCATGCTGGACGAAGACAAGTTCTCCTCCTCCAGGTCTAACGCCGCCGTCGACGACGACACGCGCCTCTTCGTCAACTGCGCCACCAGCAGCTTCGCCCGCATTCTCCTGCCACTCCTCCGCGACTACATCTTCATCACCACCACCACCGGCAGCCTCCTCGTCCTGGCGGCCAGGGTCTCGCCGCAGGCCGTGCGCGTCCTCAAACCCTTCACCTTCGCTTTTGAGTGGCATCCCAACTCTGCCGCACGGAGGCTGCCCCTGATAGCAGTAGACGCAGCCGGCAAATGTTCTCCTTTTTTAACCTTCGTCGTCAGCTCTACCATCAGATGGGCTACCGTTGTCACGTAGTTGAGTCCGCTGCCGGCGGCGCCGGGGAAATGTTAGGCGGTCTTTGAGCACCGCTATGGCCATGATATGGATTTATTCAAGATTGACTCTGCTGGGATTGTTCTGGAGCACATCAGGAGCATCGGTAGCCTGGCTCTGTTCCTCAGTGACTCTTGTTGTCGAATTTTTTTTAAAAAAAATAAGTGTCCAGGCGGCGGCAAGGGAGCCTATCGGTAGCGCGGGGGCCCATAAGGTCGAATCGGCCGTCCAGTTGACGATAAGGGATTCCATCGGCGGATTCCGTCGGCCATCCAGTTGCCGACAAGGGTACCTATCGGCGACGACACCGATCTGGGCGATGTCCGAGCTCGTCAGCAGCCCGGACGCGATGCAGCGATCTCAGTCAGAAGTCCCGCGAGTCCTCCATGGAAAAACACGCGTGGTAGAGTCCGACATCCAGGAGAGGCTCCCATACCTGCAGACGGTGATCAAGGAAACGCTTAGGCTGCACCCTCCAGTATGCCGCTGATCCTCCCACGGATGTGCTCTGAGTCCACCGAGGTCCTAGGCTTCCACGTGCCTCAGGGCACCACGGTGTTCGTCAACGTGTGGGCGATCGGCAGGGACGAGAGGTCGTGGCCTGACGCCGACGAGTTCAAGCCCGAGAGGTTCGAGGACGGCGGTGCGGTAGATTTCGCCGGCGGCGCCGACGACTTCAGGTTCCTCCCCGGCGGTGCTGGCCGGAGGATGTGCCCGGGCATGGCGTTCGGTCTGGCCAATATCGAGATCGCGCTCGCGAGTCTCCTGTGTCACTTCGACTGGAAGCTGCCTGGCAGAGCAAATCCGTGTAAGATGGACATGGCTGAATCGTATGGAATCACGGCACGCCGGAAGTCTCCTCTCTTGTTGGAAGCTGTTCCATGTGTTCCACTTCCTCCACCCATGGATCAGAATCTTCGGTCTCGTGATTGAGTGGGGTTAATGGTGTGCGCGCGTGCGTGCGTGTGAATTTGTTTTGTCATGGCACGTCTATAATTTTCTCATGCATATAGCATGCATTGTTCATGTAAATTGTAAAATGGCTCCCTCACACATGAGCCGCGTTATCATGGATTTAATTAGAAATTAAGACTTTTATTATTTATCTGTTGATAGATTTTTTTACTTCATCTTCCAAATTTCTATATGTTTGATTTGTGCTACAACTGTCACTACTAGGTCGTATTTTAAAAGATCTGACAGATTTCATTACATAAAATCTGTTGACAGATAACTAGACACTCCCAAAAATTAAAATACAATTATAAATTCATAATGGAATGTAGGTCAGAAGACAGGGTCAAAGAACTAAAGCATTTGTGAGATATTGATTTTAGTAAAATTTATTTTTCAACCTCCAACTTGCTGTCGGAGTTTATTCTTAGCCATAAACTATGAAACTGCGAGGACCTTGAATAGTCAAAACTAGAGGTGAGACTTGGGCTCATGCTTCGTGCCGCTTCGGGCCGTACTCTCTTAGCACGGGAGGCACATCGGGCCGTGCCGATATGGCACAGTGAATCTTTTCTTCGGCTCAAGCACCGCCCGTGGCAGGCTCGCATGCCTTCAGATCGTGCTGGCCCAAGCACGGCCCTCGAAGTATCTTTGCTAGTTTTCTTTTTCCCTCATGATATCAAATATATATCTCTTATGTGTACTTTAATGAAAATTTAATGATTTTTATAATTTATTCAAGAATCAGATAAGAGTATTATAGTAAATGCTAGAAAATTGCATTGTATAATTGTAGAAGTGTCTCGTGTCATTTTCGTGTCATGCCGGCCCAAGCACGGTCCAAGATACGGGCCGGGCCATGTAGCTCGTTGTGCCGAGATCCCGGGCACAGCACGGCACGGCCCTCATGTTCGTGTCGTGCCAGCACGACCCAAAATATTTCGTATCGTACCGTACTTCGCATCGTACTAAAAGACCGTACCATTACCCGTCCTCGAATGGCACGGCCCAAGTCGTAGCTCTAGTAAAAACCGGGTACCATGGCCTCCAATTTGTGGATTGATTAACGGGGCTGTCTACCGCACGCTCGGTTGTTTCTAGGGCTTCCAGCACCCGGGTGGTGCAGGCCACAGAAACCCTCAATTTGGAGCCCAAATAAAACATACAAGAATAAAAAAACAAAAAAAGATCACATAACTGTTCAATTAATTGTGACCATCCTCATCTACAATCAGTCAATTTACACCAACTGAACACAAAATTTATACCAAAACAGGGATAGTAAAATACAATAACGCTCCTATCAGGACGTCCGTCCATTCCGGACTGGACAGACACGCCTCGCGCCGCGCATCGTGACGTCTCCCGCTTGACGTCATGCGAACCAGCACCTTGCACCTTGCACGATCACATCGGACCCGTCTCGCGCCGCGTGCGCCCTGGGCCTCGCGCCACACGCCCTTCCGCCTCCCGCCTTGTGTCATGTGCCCCTGCACCTCACACCTCGCACGGTCGCACCAGACCCGCGTCGCGGCGTGAGTCCCGTGCCTCGTGCCTCGTGTCGCGCACCCTGCCCGTGCCTCATGCTGTCCACGCCCCCGCTCATGCCTCACACCGCGTGCCGCCCGCGCCTCATGCTGCGCTCCCTCGCGTCGTGTCAACTAGCCTCCATTGTTGCAAAAGTAGATCTGGTGTTACATATGTTACAATGGCTATATACGTATGTTACAAGTATATGTTTTAAATATTTTAGCTGTTTCAAACTAATGCTGCAAGTGTTTTATCTCGATATTGCATATGTTGCAGTGGCTATACATGTATGTTGCAAGTGTATGTTCCAAATGTTTCACCTGTTTCAGACCTATGTTGCAAGTGTTTCATATGGATGTTGCATATTTTGCAATGTTGCATATGTTGCAAGCGTCTATTCAAAATGTTTCATCTGTTTCAGACGTATGTTGCAAATGTATTTATCTGGATATTGTAGTTGTTATATACATATGTTACAAACGTGTGTGTTTGTAAGTTTCACCTATTTCAGACGTATGTTGCAGAAGTGCTTTTACGTTGCTACATTAGCAAGTGTAGTAAGTGAGCGCATGCAGATGCAGTCTCCATGGGCGTAGCGGTCCCCACCTGCACGCGCATCAGCGGGCACGAGACATGCATCAACAAGCATGAGGCGCACAATTGCATTCGTAAGCGCACTATCATGAAGGGGCAGGTGTGCAAGCTAGAGTTGTATGCGGGGTAGACTTTTTTTTTGAAAAAAGCGGGGCAGGCTTAGCAGCATGTGTGGCAGGCGGGACGCGCTTATGCCAGGAAAGCTGTGTCGAGTTTGATTATTACGAGGAGTGTAACTATAATGATGACAAGGATGTGTATTGGTAGCGTGAGTATGAATCAGAATGCCAGAAGATGGTTCTGTATACATTATCATCTGTTTATTTGAAGAGATCGTTGAAGGCTTGATTATGCTATATATGTATGCAGCTCTATTGTTATCTTTTCTTCAGTGCAGCGCATATATATTATCTGGCTATTTGTGTGTCTTGTTATGCTGTATACTGTGTGTACTGCTTTTGTGCTACTTTGACTACTGTGCATTCGGGTTACTTCCATTCATGTAATGTTGATTGGTAACGCAGACTGCTTGCTTTCGCATCTGACGTGGCCACCCATTTTCTCCAACAGGCTGGATGTATATGGATCAAGCTAGCTTCAAGCATGTTTGTTCGCTGTCAAATCTTGTTCAATTCACTGGCTCCATGCGAAAAAAATGAACTTCTAGTCGATCTGGAAAGCTAGAGCTGAACTGAAATGCTGGTTGTTTGTATCGACGTCCTTACAAACATACACACGCAAAATTCCTTATGGAAAACAATTTGCAAAAAAACATGCATGTCTGCGTGCACGATCGGATTGCAAATTTTCGCTCGGTCACTGTGCTGTGATACCTGATCAGCACCTATGCAAAGATTGCACTTGCAGTAAACTTGTTTATAACAGCTTGCATACAGGGGCATCTCAAGTTCACACTACATATGTCAAAAAAGAAGAAGATAAAGTTTAGGTCTCTTGGAATTAAGCCTTGCCCGTGATCTTACCGGTAAGACAATGGCGACGCCTTCAGGCCCAATTTTTCTTCAGAGGTGTTGCCATGGCACTCCACACTCCTGATCTCCAGGTGAAAAACTAGCCTCGATGAGGCGGGCGGCGTCGGCGACCCTCGTCGTGTACGTGTGTGTAAGACAGTAGCCCATGTCTTGGGTCCTTGGGGGTGAGTTTGAATCAGGGTGCTTTCTTGTTCTTCCACAATACTCCAAAGGGTTGTATTCCTGACTTGGTTACAAAAGATTTGCATGGAGTAATGGAGTTTTCCATGCTAATAAGAAAACAAAGAATGTTGAACTTACAAGTAATACTAGGATCGATCCTCCAACAAACAAATGGTAGTAGATGCTGCTGCCGTGGTCTAGAGTTTGTTTTGTCCTTTTCAGCGTCAACTTTCCTGCAGACTGACAAATGATTTTCAGCAGAGCCGGCCAAACAATGGAATATGCTCCATCATCGGGTTTGGACTTTGGATTATCTCTTACTTATTTTGTTCGTACTGCAATTCATTAGTAAAGAATGTTGAACTTACAAGTAATCTTAGCATCCTCCAACAAACAATGGCAGTAGATGCTGCTGCCGTGGTCTGGAGTTTGTTTTGTCCTTTTCAGAGTCAACTTTCCTGCAGGCTGTGACAAATGATTTTGAGCAGAGCCGGCCAAACAATGGAAGTCATCGCTGTGCATCGGGTTTGGACTTTGGATTATCTCTCACTTATTTTGTTCGTTCTGCAATTCATTAGTAAAGAAGGACTATATATCACATAAACTTCGACATGTCTAACTACCGGCAAGTTCAAATGCATAGTATAGGCTAGTTGCTAGATTTATGGAACCAATCAATCACAGATCGATTGTGTTCGATCGACTCCTATATTAGGCACGTATTTGGGTCACTATTCACTTGCGACGTGACGCTCCCAAGAAAATTGCGTAGTTAGAGCATCTCCAAGAGTATCCTATTTTTTCTTCCTAAAAACATGTACTTTTACAACTCCTAAAATGATATCGGGAGGAATCATAAAGGTTATCTCCAAGAGTTTCTAATAATTCACTTTAAAAAAATCTAAATTTGGCACCACAAGCTACGAGAAGCTGCCGCCGGCGAGGTCTGAGTCTGACCTCGTCCATGCCAATCGGCGTGGCCGGCCTTCCATCCCCTATCCCGTAGACCCCTAAGACGACGACAACGACTATGCCTGCATTCGTCTCGCAGTGCCTCAACAATTATAATTAGGTTAATAAAATCAACCAACTAATCGATCCGGCAGCCGCGACGGCCTACCGAACCAAATAAATCAAACTAGTACTACTACTACTCCGGCCGACCAGGCTCAGCAGCAGCGTTGCCGGCGCCTCCGCCTTGCAGTGCCTCCGTATGGCCTCGTACGAGTAGGACCCGCTGCCCGCGGGGTTGTTGCCCGCTGTTGTTCGTGCCCGCCACGGCGTATGAGGAGCTGGAAGCCCCTGCCGCGGCCGCGGTCTGTCTTCTTGAAGTCGATCAGGCCGCCGTCGGCGTACGGCGAGTCGATGAGCCATCCCCACCGTGGACGTGCAGTCTTGCCGACCCCGGCGACGTCGAGGAGGCCGGCAAGCTCCGGTCGGTGCTCCAGAGGCTCCTGCACTAGTACGCCCTGGGGCAGCGAGCACGCCGAGCAGGTGGCGAAGCGCGTGCTCATGGCCATGGCGCGGCTGCTGGGGTTCGGCGAGGGGTTCTTCCTCGACTGAGTCGGCGAGAAGGGCGGCACGCCGGCACGTACGCACGGTTCACCTGGTCGCGGCAGGATCCGCGCAAGCGCAACTGCACGTATCTTTACGCGCAAAGGACTCAGTTTTTAGAAGTGCTAAAAGATTAGGAGTTGATTTTAGAAACTGTTGGACACCTGTTTTTCTTAATTTTGCTAAAAAATTTAGATTAGGAGAGTGTTTTAGAAACTCTTGGAGATGCTCTTAGGACTCCAAACGCTTCGTAAATTTGAGTCTCTAAACATCAACTTCGTAAAAATAACCCTCCAAACATTGGTCTCTTGATTTCCATGACATTTGGTGTATTTCTTTACTTTCTTAATCTAAACACATGTATTTTATCATGAGTGGACCCTATTGCCCTTCTGTGTTCCATTGCACCTACCCGGGGGCAAAGCGCGCGCCGCCCGTCTGGCCCGGGTGCTCCGAGTGCCGCGGCGCCGTGATCGCCACCACCTACAAGATGCTGGCCACCGCGCACACCAAGGAGTTCGTGCCCTGCAGGATGGCGGCCACGGTCGCCGTCTGGTCAAGCGCGGCCCCCGCCGCTAGAGCGGTACAACGAGTACGCGCTCTGCATGCTCCAGGTCCTTGAGAACGTCAACAGCCTCGGCACCGACGAACTCGTCCCTTCGCCGCCGCCGCCGCTTGCTGCTGCCTCCGCTAACTAGTCCCCTCCGCCTGCTTCCAGTTCTTCTTCCTCGTCGAGCAAAAGCACTCTTCCCATCGCCGCTGGCTCGGCTGCGGCAGGTGTCGCGGCGGTCAGTCTGTCTCGGCTTCACTGTCGTGGCAGTCACAAGAATCCGTCGCCGATGTAGGATGGCTGCAGGAGGAGACAGCGAGAGCGGCAACGACTCGAGCGACGACGGCGACGACTCGGTGGCATCGCTGCCACCGCTACCGCGCGAAGGTTGGATTGATCTCCCAGCCAATAAGCCCAACGGCCTATTGGGCCTGGGTCACGCGTCCTGATTGGGGGCGCCCAACCCTACATGGTTGGTGGACCCCTGTCGCACTGCACTATATAAAGTGGTGGGGGCCGGCGGCTCAACGTACGAGGTTCACCAACAAACCCTAAGTCCGATCTAGTAAGGGTGCGCAGCCAGCGACGGAAAGACGCCATCGTCATCACCGTCGGCCTCACTGCACCCCACTGCGTCGCCGGACTTCACTGACTCTTCCCCAACCATCGCTGCCCATGCGCTGACTGCACCAACGAACCCGATGGAGGCCTCTGGATCTACTCCTTCCGCGGTGTCAGGTCGTAAGACCTAAACTACCCCTCTTTGTTTTTTCTCTGGTAGTACTAGAACTAGTTCTAGGTCTTTGATCTATCATGCACCCCAGCTAGATCCCTACCTAGACGATCCGAATATCATAACAATGGTACCAGAGCTTGTTTTCTAGGGTTTTGATCTAGAACGGGTGAACCGTTTAGAAAAGGGAAAAGATGATTAGATCCAGTGTGGATTTAGAAAGTAGAAAGAGGCTTCGGCCGACAAAGGGTTCGGTTGAACCTTAACCTCGATCCCTTCGGATCTGAGAAAAGATGAGGGTTCGGGAAAAGTGAAGAAAAGATACATCCAAACCTTAGATCGGATTTTGGGACAGAGATGATAACATGGTTTCAACTGGAAACCAGACCTCAAACCCGTGAAGAAATCAATTCGGGAAAAGATAACAGTGCCATCCCTAACCCTAACCCTAACCCTAATCAGGAAATCGGATGAAATCCGAACAAATGAATCAAAACAAAAGGGGAAGAAGGGGAAGGGGGTGGCCTACCTCGCCGTTGCGTGGCACTACAGTCATGCCGGTGCGCGGGGAAAAGAAAGGGTCGATCGGGGGTGAACTGCTCGCCGGAACAGGCCACAGAGGCGCCGTGGCTAGGCTGCTCGACGACGGCACGCTCACCTGCTGGGGAGCGTGCACGCCGGCGAGGGGGCCGGCGACGGCGCCAGGGCTCGCTGCTTGCTCTCGCCGTCGAAGCTCATCGCTCGGTGCTGCGGTACTGAGGGTGAAGAGAGAGGAGTGAGGCAAAGAGAGAGAGAGGGCCGGGAAGAATGACTTAGGGTTTTGGCTCGGAGACGCGCGGCGTCGGGTTTTATTCCGAGCGAAACGCGCGCGCGACCGTCCGATGATGGATCAACGGCCGAGATCAAATGGGCCAACTCGCGGCCCAGACGGGCGCACGGACGCGCGAGCTTTGTAGGCCTAGGCCCAGGTTGCGGCCTGCGCGCGCGTGCAGTGATGGGCCGAGCCGGTTTTGCCGATTTTTGGGCCGTTTGCGCTGCTATGGGCCGAAATGGCCGAACACAGTGAAATTGAATTCGTTTTATTTTTTCCATAAACTTTTGATACATATTTGATGAATTACAATGTCCAACTCTACACAATTTTGATCCAACGATAATTTTGTTCAGAGAAAAGTAAAGTTCTATAAAGTTTCTGGAAAAAATAATATTGAGAATATTTACGTTTCCCGCTGCGTATGTAAAGATGTAATTTTCATTATTAAATTCGAACCAACGGGAGAATTTAATTTTGAAAAATAGATATGTTTTAATTGATTATAATATTGTTATTATTCTGACCAACGTTGATTAATGGCAATATTATGATATTTTGTCTTGCATCAATTCTATTTTCTGCCCAACGGTGATATAGAATTAATGTAGAGAACAATTGTATGTTTTAATTTTGACCAACGTTGAACTAAGGCATGCAATTGTTGTTGTTATTATTTGTGTTCTCATACTATTTGAATTGTGTTTTCAGGCGGATACAACTTGATGAGTTGTATCAAAGAGATCCCCACACTAAAAAGGGATAACTACATTGAATGGAAGAAAAAGATCAACTTGGCCTTCATATTGGTTGAGGTGGACTGGGTAGTCACCACACTGTGTCCCAAAGAACCTATGGCACCGGTGAGGGAGACAGATGAGACTGATGCTGCATGACAGAATAGAGAGCGGGACTTTGCTCCTGTAAAGATGTCTTTTGACCTTGAACATAGAAAGTGGGTCACAGCCAATAAAAAATGTTTGGCTATGATAAAGAATACAATTGAGCCTGTAATAGTGGGCTCAATTTTAGACTGTGACACGGTCACAGAGACCTAGAAAGAATAAAGAGTCAGTTCACTGGCTCTTCAAAGACATATGCAACCCAGCTGATCAAGCAGCTGGTCACAGAAAGGTACTCTGGTGACGGCAGTGGCATTAGAGAGCACATACTGAGAATGAGCAATTTGGCATCTAAGCTCAAACAAATAGATTTGGCACTCAAGGATGAGTTTCTTATTCATTTGATTTTTGCTTCTTTGCCAAAAGAATTTGACACATTTGTTGTTAATTACAACATATAGCCCGAGAAATGGGATTTAGAAAAGCTCATAGCCATGTGTGTGCAGGAGGATGAAAGAATAAAAGTTTCATAGGGTGGTACTGTCAACTACCTAAAAGATAAGAAAAGGAACTATAATAACAGCTCTTCCTCTAAGTCATCTGGAAAGGGTCCCATGCAACAGTCTCAGAGCAAGCAATTCTCAGTGGATAAAGACCAGTGTCTCTACTATAAGAAGACAGGACATTATAAGAAGAATTGTCCCGATTTCCTAAAGATGATTATGAAAAATAAAGGTGAGAACATTATTACGTTCGTAAATGAATCCTTGTATGTCAAGTTTTCAAAATCTACTTGGTGGATTGATTCAGGTGTAACTATTCATGTTGCTAATTCATTACAGGGATTCCGTTCGATGAGAACTTTGCAAAGAAGCAAAAGTTTCATTAAAGTCGTAAATGAAGTACAAGCAGATGTTGAGGCTGTTGGTGATCTTCCGCTAGAGCTTGCTGATGGCTTTATACTTTTTCTTAGAGATGTTCTTTATGTACCTTCTTTGCAAAGAAACTTGATTAGTGTATCAAAGTTGGACCATGATAGTTATGATTGCCATTTTGGAAATGGCAAATATCAGATATTGTTTAATAATAGATGTATTGGTCTTGCCTTCCGACAAGACGAGCTTTATTTATTATCACTTCGTAAAAATGTGAATTCCGTATGTGATGTGAATGAGAATGTATCCTCATCGAACAATGGAAACAGAAAACGAAAGAGAGCTCACGATACGTTGTCGAAATTATGACACTGTCGTTTAGGCTATATTTCGAGGGGGAGAATAGAAAGACTAGTTAAGAATGATATTCTTCCTCCATTAGAGCTCTCAGATTTAGAATAATGTAGAGATTACATAAAAGAAAAGTATGTAAAAAAAATTAAGAAAGATGCCAAACGAAGCGTAGGAATTCTACAGATTATTCACACAGATATCTGTGGTCCTTTTCTTGTAAAGAGTGTGGATGGTTTTGATTCATTCATAACATTCACAGATGATTACTTCCGTTATGGCTACATTTATCTAATCAAAGAAAGAACAGAAGCATTGGATAAATTTAAGATATTTAAGGTAGAAGTTGAAAACCAACACAATTTAAAGATAAAGATAGTCAGATCTGATCGTGGTGGGGAGTACTACAGTCGGCATACCCCATATGGCCAAGTTCCTGGACCTTTTGCAAGGTTCTTACAGGAGAATGGCATAGTAGCCCAGTATTCCACACCGGGCGAACCTCAGCAGAATGGAGTAGCTGAAAGGCGCAATCGTACCCTGATGGATATGGTGCGCAGTATGATAAGTTACTCCACTTTACCAATGAGTCTGTGAATGGAGGCGTTAAAAACTGCCATTCATATTTTCAATAGAGTACCAAGTAAGTCGATGCCCAAAACACCGTATGAGTTGTGGACAGGAAGAGTACCCTCACTTAACCACTTGCGTGTGTGGAGGAGCCTTGCTGAGGCTAAAGTTTTTAACCCAAACATTGGGAAGCTAGATCCAAAGCAGTGAGTTGCCATTTCATTGGCTACCCAGAAAAGTCAAAAGGTTTTCGTTTCTACTGTCTAGATAGACATACAAAGTTTGTGGAAACGAGACATGATGTCTTCCTAGAGGATGAAATGATGAGGGGGAGCACGGTAGCTCGAGAAATTAACCTTAAAGAGAAGCGGGTGTATGCACCCACTCCGATAATTCATGAGCCGTTTTTCTCACTACCTGCTGTTGCTGCACCGACAGTATAAGACACTGTGGTGCCAGCACCTGTTGTTATCCCACCTGTGGCAACAATGAATGATGATGAGGAACCTGTTCCTCAGGATCCTATAGAACCTATTGTCACATATGAGGGGGAGCAACAACAGCGTCAAACAGAAAATGTGCCAAATGAGGAGACCCCCTAGAAGGTCTCAAAGAGTTAGAAAATTAGCTATTCCTGCTGATTATGAAGTGTACAACACTGAGGAATTTCAAATAGAGGATGATCCCACCTCATTTGAAGAAGCCATGAAAAGTGATCATTCATCAAAGTGGCTTGAGGCCATGGAAGATGAAATGAAATCAATGAATGCAAATAAAGTTTGGGATTTGAAGATAATTCCTAAAGGAGCCAAAACAGTAGGCTGTAAATGGGTCTACAAAACAAAACTTGACTCTCAAGAAAATATAGAGAGATATAAAGCCCGACTTGTGGCAAAAGGCTTTACACAAAGAGAAGGGATTGATTACAATGAGACATTTTCTTTAGTCTTATGTAAGGATTCCTTCAGAATCATAATGGCATTAGTGGCACATTACGATTTAGAATTACATCAGATGGATGTAAAGACGGCATTTCTCAACGGAGACTTAGAGGAAAATGTTTACATGGCACAACCGAAAGGTTTTGTCATGGAAGGAAAAGAACGATTGGGATGCCGCCTAAAAAAATCCATTTATGGATTAAAACAAGCTTCAAGACAGTGGTACTTGAAGTTTGATCAGATAATAAAAATTTTTGGGTTTAAAGATAATGTTGAGAACAATTGTGTCTACGCAAAGTTTAAGAATGGGAAGTTTATCTTCCTTGTCTTGTATGTGGATGATATCTTACTTGCTAGTAGTGATGTCAGTCTACTACTGAAGACAAAGAAGTTTTTGTCCTCAAAATTTGATATGAAAGATCTTGGTGAAGCTTTGTTCGTTCTAGAGATCGAGATTCACCGAGATAGAAGAAAAGGGGTATTAGGACTGTCACAAAAAGCATATATAGAAAAAGTCTTAAAGAAATTTAGTATGCACAAATATAGTCCCTCACCTGCTCCTATAGTAAGGGCGACAGATATGGGGATTTTCAATGCCCTAGGAACCAATATGAGATCGATCAAATGAAAGTGGTTCCATATGCTTCAGTTGTCGGAAGCTTGTAATATGCTCAAGTGTGCACGCGCCCTGACTTGGCATTTGTTATCGGGTTACTTAGCAGATTCCAGAGCAATTCTGGAATAGAACACTGGAAATTGATAAAGAAAGTCTTGCGTTATTTGCAAGGAACGAAAGGCCACATGATGACGTATAGAAGATCTGATTCACTCCATATAGTGGGATATTCAGATTCTGATTATGCGGGAGATAATAGAAAATCCACGTATGGATATGTATTCACTCTTGCAGGAGGAGCTATTTTATGGAAAAGCTCAAAGCAAACCATCACTACATCGTCCACAATGTATGCCGAGTTTGTAGCGTGTTATGAGGCAACGGGGCAGGTGAACTGGCTAAAGAAGTTCATACCCGGTTTGAAGGTGGTTGACGACATCAATAGACCACTAAAGTTATATTGCGATAATAATCCAGCAGTACAGTATGCTTACAACAATAGGTCAAGTGGTGCTGCCAAACACATTGATATAAAGTATTATGTTGTGAAGGATAGAGTCCGGGATCAAATGATAAGTCTTGAGCATATAAGTACCGAAAAGATGCTCGTGGATCCGCTTACAAAAGGCTTACCACCCAACGTGTTCAGAGAACATGTAGCCGGCATGGGTTTAAGGGAAAGCCTATGATTTCTAGACTATAAAGGGCCCAAAAGTTAAAGTGTCTATTTCATATCAGAGACGTGCATCGTAGTTGTTAAATATATCGGCGATTGACCGTGACGATGAAACATGCTCTATGCATCATCTGTGAAGAAATGAGTAACGATAAAAGAATTGAAGTTTAAAGTTTAAAGATAAAAGTAATAGTGTGAGATCAAGGGGGAGAATGTTGGATTGATCTCCCAGCCAATAAGCCCAACGGCCTATTGGGCTTTGGTCACGCGCCCTGATCGGGGGCGCCCAACCCTACATGGTTGGTGGGCCCCCGTCGTACTGCGCTATATAAAGTGGTAGGGGCCGACGGCTCAACGTACGAGGTTCACCGTGAGTCAATCCGCCCCACCAACAAACCCTAAGTCCGATCTAGTAAGGGTGCGCAGCTAGCGACGGGAAGACGCCACCGTCATCACCATAGGCCTCACTACACCCCACTGCATCGCCGGACTTCACCGACTCTTCCCCAACCATCGCTTCCCATGCGCAGACTGCACCAGCGAACCCGATGGAGGCCTCTGGATCTACTCTTTCTACGGTGTCAGGTCGTAAAACCTAAACTACCCCTCTCTATTTTTTCTCTGGTAGTACTAGAACTAGTTCTAGGTCTTTGATCTATCATGCACCCGGGCTAGATCCCTAGCTAGACGATCCGAATAGCATAACACAAGAAGCTGCTGAGGTCGTCCTTGTTCTCCCGCCACGGCGCCGGCGGCTTGAACCTGCCTCCAGGCCCATGGCCCCTGCCGGTCATCGGGAACCTTCACTACCTTCTCGGTGCGCTGCTGCACCACGCCATGCGGGCGATGGCGCAGAGATACGGCCCCGTCATGCAACTCTGCCTCGGGCACGTCCCCACGGTGGTGGTCTCCTCCCCGGAGGCGACGAAGGAGGTCCTCAAGACCCACGACGCCGTGTTCGCTAACCGGCCGCTCTACGTGAGCATGGACATCTTCACCTACGGTGGCCGGAACATCAGCTTCGCGCCGTACGGCAGCCGGCACTGGAAGGAGATCCGCCGGCTCTGTGCCACGGAGCTGCTAGGCCCCAAGCGTGTGCTGTCCTTCCGCCCTGTCTGGGAGGAGGAGGCGGCGAGCCTTGTCCGGTCTGTCGCGGCGGCGGCGTCGCCGGCGGCAGTGGTGAACGTCACCGAGAGGGTCAAGGTCCTGATGAACGACATCCTCATGAGGTGCATCATCGGCGACACGTGCCCGATGAGAGAGCAATACATCCAGGAGCTTGACAAGGGGCTGGAGCTCATGGCAGGGTTCAACCTCATCGACCTCTTCCCGGGGTCGCGCCTCGCCCGGGCGCTCGGCGCCGGCTCCCTGCGCACTGTCACGCAGGTGCACCACAGGATCCATCACATAATGCAAGCCATCATCCAGCACCATGCAAACAATGGAGGTGGCGACGGCGACGGCGCTGGACGTGAACGTAGGGAGGATATTCTTGCCGTTCTACTATGGCTTCAGAAGGACGGCGATGGCGACGGCGGTGGCGGTGGCGGTGGCAGGCTGGGGACCATCCTCACAGCAGAAGTTCTCAGCGGCGCCTTGTTCGTAAGTCTCACTCACATGACATGCACGTCCTCCAATAAAACTTCTTTTTTGCCGCGTGCGTACTCATTCGTGCCATTGCCATCAGGATCTCTTCACCGCCGGCTCAGAGACTACGGCGACGACGACGATCTGGGCGATGTCCGAGCTCGTCAGGAATCCGCGCGATGCATCGAGCTCAGTCAGAAGTCCGGCAAGTCCTCGAGGGAAGAGGACGGGTGGCAGAGGCAGACATCGAGGGGCGCCTCCCCTACCTGCAGACGGTGATCAAGGAGGCGCTCAGGCTGCACCCTCCAGTGCAGCTGATCCTCCCACGGCCAGCGACGGAGCTAGCGGTGGGGCTAGGGGGGGCTTCAGCCCCCCCTACCGATCCTGTGCACGTGGAGCCCCTCTAAGTCATCTCTTAAAATTTTATGCATATATGTATTAGGTAGGAGGAGCTAAGGTTAAGAGAAGATAAAAAAGCCTTTATTTTTTGTTTAGTCTCTCCTAAATTTTTTCCTGGCTTCGTCACTGCCCACGGCTGTGCTCTGAGTCCACTGAGGTTCTGGGCTTCCACGTGCCTCAGAGCACCACGGTGTTCGTCAACGTGTGGGCAATCAGCAGGGACGAAAGGCTGTGGCCTGACGCCGACGAGTTCAAGCCTGAGAGGTTCGAGGACGGCGCCACGGTGGATCTTGGCGGCACGGACGACTTCAGGTTCCTCCCCGGCGGCGCCGGCCGTAGGATGTGCCCGGGCATGGCGTTTGGTCTGGCCAACATTGAGATCGTGTTCGCGAGCCTCCTGTATCACTTCGACTGGAAGCTGCCTGGCGGAGCAAATTAAATCCGTGTGAGATGGACATGGCTGAATCGTATGGAATCCGGAAGTCTGATCTCTTGTTGGAAGCTGTTCCATGTGTTCCTCCACTCATGGATCATCAGAATCTTCGCGCTCGTGATTGAGTGGGGTTTATTAGCATCCGGTGCATCCCATTAGTTGTGAATATATATGTGTGAATTGATTTGTCATCATACTTGTGTACAATTTTCTCATGCATATAGCATGCATTGTTCATTCATAATGGCTCCGATGGAAATGAGCAGCATTGCCATGAATTTGGCAATGCTTTAGAGAGAAAAATGCAACTACAAATTGACAATGGAATGTACCACCTCCGGTCCTTTTTATCTGTGCGCTGCTTGCTGGGCGCGCTGCCGCACCACGCGATGCGGGCGCTGGCGCAGAGGTACGGTGACGTCGTGCTCCTCCGCCTCGGGCACGTCCCCACCGTGGTGGTCTCCTCCCCGGAGGCGGCGAGGCAGGTGCTGAGGACGCACGACGCCGTCGTCTCCAACCGGCCCCTGTACGTGACAGCCGACATCCTCACCTACGGTGGCCAGAACATCGCCTTCGCGCCCTCCGGCTGCCCGCACTGGAAGGAGGTCCGCCGGCTCTGCGCCACGGAGCTGCTGAGCCCCAGGCGCGTGCTGTCCTTCCGCCCCATCCGGGAGGAGGAGGCGGCGAGCCTGGTCCGGTCCGTCGCGGCGACGTCGCCGCCGGTCGTGAACGTCAGCGAGCGGGTCAAGGTCCTCATGAACGACGTCCTGATGAGGTGCGCCGTCGGCGACAGGTGCCCGATGAGGGACGAGTACATCGCCGAGCTGGACGAGGCGCTCAGGCTCCTCGCCGGGTTCAACCTCGTCGACCTGTTCCCGGGCTCGCGCCTCGCCAGGGCGCTCGGCGCCGGGGCCCTGCGAGCCGCGAGGGAGGTGCACGACAAGGTGCACCGCATCGTGCAAGCCATCATCCAGGACCATGCAAGCAAGGCGGCCAACAACGACGGCGAGGGCTCTGAGGACGACGACATCCTCGACGTCCTGCTACGGCTTCAGCGCGATGGTGGGCTGGAGACCGTGCTCACCACAGAAGTTGTCTGCGCGGTGTTGTTCGTAAGTCACCTCCCCATTGCCATGGCTTCCTCTATTCCTCTGGTACCTGATGAGAAAATGGTTTCAATTTTTCCATCAGGATGTCTTCGCCGCTGGCTCAGAGACTACAGCGACGACGACCATATGGACCATGTCGGAGCTCGCCAAGAACCCGGGCGTGATGCGGCGAGCGCAGTCAGAGGTCCGGCGAGTCCTTCAGGGCAAGACAAGGGTAGCCGAGGCGGACATCCAGGGGCGTCTACCCTACCTCCAGGCAGTGATCAGGGAGACGCTCAGGCTGCACCCTCCATTGCCGCTCATCCTCCCAAGGTCCTGTGCTGAGCCGATCACGATCATGGGCCACGACGTGCCCGCGGGCACCACGGTGTTCGTCAACGCGTGGGCGATCGGCAGAGACGAGAGGTGGTGGCCTGACGCGAGCGAGTTTAAACCTGAGAGGTTCGACGGCGAGGGCGAGGGCGATGGCACGGTGGATTTCAGCGGCGCAGACTTCAGGTTCCTCCCCGGCGGCGGCGGCCGAAGGATGTGCCCGGGCTTGACGTTTGGGCTGGCCAACATTGAGATGGCGCTTGCGAGCCTGCTTTATCACTTCGACTGGGAGCTGCCCGGTGGAGCAGATCCCAGCGAGCTAGACATGGTTGAAGCTTATGGGATCACGGCACGCCGGAAAACTGATCTCGTGCTGAAAGCTACACCTTTTGTCCCCGCGAACTAGTAAATTCGTTCTCACACACATGCCTGTTGTGAATATGCTACTCCTCTCTGGCGCTCTCTTGTCCTGAAATACAGTGAAATTTCAGCTATTCTGAGTCAACCATCCTAAGTTTCGACTAAATTTGTTGAAAAGAACAAGGCATTTACGATATCAATGAGATGCATTAGAGACATTACGAAATGTATTTTCACCATAATAATTCATTTCTTTGATGTCGTAAATATTCTTGTTTGTCTTGAAAAAAAAAACTTCAAACTTTATGGTTTATTTGACTTGGGACACCTGAAAATGCACTGTGGGATGGAGGAAGCACATGTACATATGTTTCTAAAATAGCATGGTTCATGGAAGGCAGGTACTGATTTATACTGTTTTTTTTCACAAATATAGTTGTTCAAATCTAAAAAAAAATGGTTCATACTTAATTACTCATATAACCATCTAAAATTTAGAATATTAGTGATTGGTTTAAAGTTAAACACAGAAGGAGTATATGGTTGATATTTTAGCACTCATCCTACAAGTTGATTTTTTTTTTTTTAATAATGCCTGACTGTATTAAAGTTAGGGAAAACATACGAGAAGGCGTACAGACGTTCTAGCCCACATTACACAAATGCCCCTACAATCAAAGGAAAATACAACAAGCCCTTGAAATCCTTTGTGCTTGTCGGAGACCCCTTGCTTCGTTGAAGTCCCTACACTCAGATACAATTTATCAGTTCCATGGAAGTAGTGTTGGAGGGATAATCTATACGCTAGCCTGAACTCTAGACCGCAGGGATTAGCCAGCAATAGCCTCTGCAAAGGGAAGACAGGAATTAGGCAAGATTGATCTATTACTTGGATTGGTTCAGTTTACAAAAGGCGTGGGTCTTCTCGCATCCGGATTCTACCTACAATATCCTATAGCTTTCCCTAATCTAATCTGATCACACGTGGAACTAGCCACGTCCCTGGGGGCTGCTAAGGTCCGGGCGGCCGTATCCTAGCGCCAAACAGTAGCCGTGCGCCGCCCCTATTCACTTCGCTGAATAGCCGTGGCTGAAAGTACCGTTCGCTGATTTGTTGTGAGAGAAAAAGACTGTTCGTTCATTGAAAAAAAAATACGGCTCATAAGAGCGAACAGAGGACGCGGGAATGATAATGTTTTAGGGATACGTGCGTGCAGGCCCGGCTGAAAGCTCTAGTTTGGTTTTGGTGAATTGATGAAACCCTAAGTGCTAACCTAATTCATCAAGTGATTATAAGATAGGTAGCACACTTCAAGTAGAGAAGCAAATGAAGATCATAACATGACAATGGTGATAGCATAGAGATGATCAAGGGCTTAAACTTGAAGAGAAGAAAGAGAAACAAAAAGCTCAAGGCAAAGGTATAACTTGTAGGAGCTATTTTGTTTTGGTGATCAAGACACTTAAAGAGTGTGATCACATTTAGGTTTGATAGCCGTACTATTAAGAGGGGTGAAACTCGTATCGGAATGCGGTTATCAAAGTGCCACTAGATGCTCTAACTTATTGCATATGCATTTATGATCTAGTGGAGTGCTAACACCCTTGAAAATATTTGTGAAAATATGCTAACACATGTGCACAAGGTGTTTGCAGGGTTGAGGCGGGATTCGGCGCTTTTGAAAAAATAAAATATCTATTTTCTATTGCGTCGGATGCAAAATTCTTGGTGATTGGCACATTTGAGCAAGGGTGAAGAAGTTAGAGTTGAAATAGAGTTGGTTGAAATGATGCTGGCGTCGGTCTACTGACCGGACGCTGGGTCACTCAGCGACCGGACGCTGAAAGGCTGCGTCCGATCGAGCTGTTAGACGGCACAGTAGGCTAGGGTTGAGCACCGGACGCTGGCTGCGTCCGGTCAAGGTGGACCAGACGTGTCCGGTCGAAAAAACATGCCTCGGGGAGCTTACTGGAAACGACCGGACGCTGGGGCTTCAGCATTCGGTCAGTTTTGACCGGAGCGTCCGGTCAGCCTCGTAGCCGTTGAAATCTGACGAACAGCGTTTGAAGCTGGTGACGCGTGGCATCCATCGGGCGATCGGACGCTGAGGGCCAGCGTCCGGTCAGAGCGCGTTTTGCCCAGTGAAGGGGTATAACGGCTCTATTTGATTGGGGCTCTATTTATAGCCCCATGGCCGGCTGTGGCTCATATCTTTGGCCATTTTCATTGACATAGAAACCTTGTGAGCTAAGCCAAAGCCCTCCCACTCATCTACATCATTGATTCATTATCATAGTGAGATTGGGAGTGATCCAAGTGCATTGCTTGAGTGATTGCATCTAGAGGCACTTAGTGATCGTGTTTCGCTGCGGATTTCGCTTGTTACTCTTGGTGGTTGCCGCCACCTAGACGGCTTGGAGCAGCGAGGATCGTCGAGCGGAGGTGGTGATTGTCTCCGGCTCCGATCGTGGTGATTGTGAGGGGTTCTTGACCTTGTCCCCGGCGGAGAGCCAAAAGGTACTTTAGTGAATTGCTCGTGGCTTGTGTGATCCTCATCTTGTGTTGGTTGTGCGGCACCCTATTGAGGGTTTGGCGTATGAAGCCAATTAGCGCGTGAACCTCCAAGTGAGTGAATCGCCATAACGAGAACTAGCTTGCCGGCAAGTAAGTGAACCTCGGTAAAAATCATTGTGTTTATCCTTTGATTCCGAGGTGATTGGTCTCCATTGTTATTCATCTTTGTGATTGATTGGTACTTCATCTACACGGCGGTATAACTATCATAATCACTCTCTTTACTTTATCGTAAACTAGTTGACAAGCTCTTTAGTGTAGCTAGTTGTGAGAGCTTGCTTGCTTGGTTGGTGTGGCTCTTTAGTTAGTCTTTGAGAGCACACTAACATAGAATAGTGTCTTTGCTATTGTGTGAATTGACACTATCTAAACTAGAATTGTGGTAGGTGGCTTGCATTTTAAGTAGGCTAGCGCAACACTCACTTCGCCTCATAATTGTCTAACCACTTTGTTAAGTGTTGTTGTAGAAATTTTATTAAGCTATTCACCCCCCCTCTAGCCATTAGGACCTTTCACCGGCCCTGGAGGGGGGCGAGCGGGGCAGCCGCTCTAGGCCCCCTGGAACCAAGGGGCCTCCGATACTAGTACATGTAGTGATGTAGGTAGCAATATACTTGGTATATAGTATGTATATGTATGTATTATTAGTTACTAGTATATATTTGTTGTATCACCTAGGAAGCTAGCTACTACTCTCTCTGTCCCTAAACGTGTATCGCCACGATTTGCGTGCCAATAAGTTTAATTCGATTTATAAAAAATACGTGCAATATTTGTATCTTCAAATAAATTTATTAAAAAACTAGATTCAAATATATATCCAATCATACTAATTATGTATTATAAATATTAATATTTTTTAATATACAATTAGTCAAAGTTGTTTCTTGAAAAACGAAAACGACAGACATTTATGAACGGAGGGAGTAGTTATTAGTTATAATTCATTGTCAATTGGTCATTTGGGCCCGACAAACGGCCCCTCAACGAGGAAGAAGACTGCAGGTATAAACTGAGAGCTTGTGCCTTTCTAATTGCATTAGTAATCGTTTCATTTCTCTCTTTAAAATTACAGCATCGTTTCTTTTCTTCCAATTGCAATTAATTTATTCATACCAAATTTCGGCAGTGAGAAAATAAAGAGAAAACAAGTCGATGAATTGTTGCAGTCATAGAGAGTATCAAATGATAAATTCTTTAAAAGTCATATAAGCACATCAAGAAATCCATACGAATTAGATATAATTGCTATTAATGTAGATAATCAACCATGTAGAAGACATTGAAGAAAATTTTAAAGTAATTTAATATTATAATTTATTTGATATGAATATTGCATTTGATACTCTTTAACTGTTTATAGGTAATATTCCGTTTATACATGTGTTTAGTAATATTAATATATTATTTTGATGTTTATACTAAAGGGTCCTGAGATTTAGTTTTGCTCTTGGCCCTAAAAATCTCAGGACCGGCGCTGCGTGCGTGGCTATTTGTACATAGACTTAATTTGTTTGGGCCAAACTATCCACCTATTGTATTTTAATTATTATATGCATATATGATTCGGATTCACTTGTGCTCAGCGCATCAGTTAGATTAAGATTAGTTTTTTATTTATTTTGGCCAGCCTATCAGAAAAAGATTCCCTTGCATCAACATGGGTACTAATGGTTTTATGAAACTTCAAAAATTCATAGTTCACAGACCAAGTATTGAAAAAAAAATCTGATGACGCCATCAACTTTTTTGTAATAAATTCTTCAAAACAAGACCCCACATGGATATATTTAAAAAAAATTCATTAACGAACATTTATCTCATGAAAATAGAACATTTTTTATTGAGGAGATACAAAGTTCTAGGTTCAGCAAACAATGTTCCACCTTTATACAATGTTAACATTCTAAAATATATCATAGAAAATCACATGTATACCATGTGAACCTCTTAAAATACATCTACTGTCATATGTATACCACGCGAATATCATAAAATACATCATAGAACATCACATGTACACTAAATGAACATCACAAAATACATCATAGAACATTACATGTATATTACGTGAACATCACAGAGTAAACAAAGAACATGACCTGTATAGTACGTGAACACCACAAAAAACATCATGGAACATCACATGTATACCACCTGAACATCACAAAAAATACATCATAGAACATCACATGTATAACACATAAATATCACAAAAAATACAACAAAGAACATCACATGTATACTACATGAACATCGCAAAAACGCATCATAGAACATGACATGTATGTACCACGGGAACATCACAAAAATACAACATAGAATATCACATACATGTACGTTTTTCCACTCTCTGCATAGTGCAACAAAAGCAACGAGGAGGACTGGTGATGGCACTCACCATCTCCGATCGACACATAGTCCCCAACACCTTTTGTAACTGCTACCTCTCGGATATATAATGCGAGGCAAGGGACTTGTCGTGGGTTCGTAACCACAACTAGGGATTAGTGGATTCATTGGTAGGTCGATGTGTGGGACTTCGTTAATTTAGCACTCAAGACACAAAGGATTTATCTTGGTTTTAGCTTCTAAGCCCTACACCCATTAGCGAGTTCTTCATGCTAGAATGCTCAAGCGAGTTTGGCCAAAGAGATGAAGAGAGATGGTAGAAGAGCATATTCTCTACAGGAGCCTCTTCCCTCCTTATATCCTAGGAGGCAAGAGTAGGCCCTGGAGCTCCATGGCTTTGCCTGCATGTCAGGCTCTGGATACCTATCTAGATCTACCAGAAGATTCCCCCGTCACTGTAGATGGAACGTTGGTCGAGACAGCTCTTTAGGGGGCCCAGTCCTCGACCTTCCTTGGTCGGTCACGCCTGTCTGAGGCTAGGCACACTCAGAAGCTTCCCGGGTCCCCAAGCATGGAACTTGATAGAGGGTCAGCCCTAGGGTGTTTTTCTAGGGCTTCGAGGCTGCTTTTTCGAGTGGACCGCCACAGGCTCAATGGCTCTTTCTATTATCCGACGGGGGGGGGGGGGGGGGCACACGAGTGCACCCACTGGATGTAGCCTCTGAGCTCCTAACTAATTAAGGGGTAAATTGTTGTATGATGACCACTTATCATGACATTTTTTACGTCATCTTTATAACCTAATTTTTGTTCATAATTGTTAGCGGGCAAGCGTACCTTGACTACATGGGAGAGTTGATTTTGGTTTGCCTCCTTGGTTAAGGATTTCCTTGCTCATGGTCCTCCCCCTCTTGCTCGTGATCCTCCCAGGAAGATTGCCACTAACAGCCGAGTATATGTTCATTCATCCTCTCCATTTCTATCTTTGTCTCCATCTCCGGCTAGTGTTCAAATGGGGGTGGGGGGTGGAGATGGGGTGATGGCCGCGTAGGGATAAAGTTGTGTAGCAGAGAGGCTCCAACGGGCACGCGGTGGTTTGTGTCGTGGGTCTGTGTAATGTGAGTGAGCGTGTCAGCGTGGCTTGCGCCCTGCATGTCTGTTTCGAGCCAGCCCACTTGTATCCAACGCAAGAGGTATTGGGCTAAAAATACTCACCCAATGGATGACCCTGAACTCAAATTTCCTGCTTTTTCCTGGTTTTCTAAAACCACATGCTTATCTATTTCAACTACACAACAAGCAATGCATACACTTGCGACTATATATCTACTCCCATGAACTATAATTTTGTTCCCGTGCACATTGAGCTGATTGTATGCCTGTTGTGAATATGCTGATGCTCTCTCACATACTCTTTATCTTTATGTCCTGAAATATAGTGGCAGTTTAATTATTCTAAGCCAAACCATCCTAAATCCGACTATGTTTACTGAAACTAATTAAAAAATATTTACGTTATAAAATGAGATTTATTAGAAATATTATAAAATATATTTTCATAAATTTATCTATTGAATATCATAATATTATTGTTCTTTTAATAAAACCCGGTAAAACTTTAGATGGTTTATTTGATTAGTATAATTAAAAGTTATTATATTTCAGGACAAGTGAAAAACATGATCACATTTTGGATGAAACTTTGGTCAAATTTCATCGCGAGAAAATGATTGTTCATATTTAGTTGCTCGTACAATGATCTAAATTTTGAAAAGTTTGTACATGAGATTGTTATAGATGGAAAGAGTATGGTGTCAGCCACAACCACAAGAGGTGGGTGGCGAGGAGCGCCAAAATATAGAGAAAATAGAGACAACGACAAATTATACTATATATATAGTAATACATCTATGTAAGTTATACATACATATAGTAATTCAAATTCAAATGTGTCCTTGCTACAAAAGTTTCAAAAAATATACGAGATCGTTTGAACCGAATGAGTAAATAGTCCAAATTGTAATCCTATATTCCATATAGGGAAACAACCTCAGCCCTCAGCTCCAAAAAAAAAAAAGGAGTAAATGGTCAAAATTTTAATCCTAGGGCAGCCCAAGCTAAAAAAACAAGGAAAACCCCAAACCCCTTCCGGCGGCCCCTCAGCACCGCGGCCATGAAGAGGAAGCAGAGAGCCTCGGCGGCCGCCGCCAACGCGGACAACGACTCCGACGCCGACGAGCCCTCTCAAACCCCGCTCCCCCTCGAGTCCTTCTCTGGCGACGCCTGCGCCGCCCTCACAGCTCGCTACGGCCGCTCAGCCGCCCCGCAGCACCGCCACCTCCTCGCCTCAGGCGCCGCCATCCGCTCCATCCTCCTCGACGACGGCCTGCCGCTTACCCCAGCGTCCTACCTCCCCGCGGCCGTCTCTGCCCTTCGTGCCGCCGGGTCTGCAGACCCCGCCGCCGCCGCCGCCCTCGCCTCTCTGCTTGTCATCCTGCTGCCCCACATCCCATCCTCCCCTTCGTCCCTCCCGCCAGACGCCGCCTCCGAATCTGCCTCCGCACTCGCCGCCTTCCTGTCGTCCCCCGACGCCTCCCGGCTCACGACAGGCACCGTGCGCTCGGTGGTCAAGTCCCTCGGCCACTTGACCCTCCATCTCGATGCTGCAACTGATTGGGATGCTGTGGCGGCACCTCTGGAAGCTCTCCTTGCGGCTTCTGTGGACCAGCGGGCCAAGGTGAGACAGCTAGTAGCATAGTAGTACTAGGAATTACTGAATTAGCAATAGACATTTAGCAAGCTCGCTCATGTGGATGTCAATCGCTGCTTTCTAGGTTCGAAAATGCGCTCAGGAGAGTGTTGAAAAGCTGTTTGCTTACTTGGGACAGTGTGATTCCACGAAGAAAGCTAGCAATGCTGCAACTGGCATGTTTGAGAAGCACATTTCTTCAGCCCAAAGTCTTATCCATTCGAATATAGATATTTCGGAGGGTAAAGAGACAGAAGCGGCTCATATGCTAGGTACAATGGTGAATTTAGTTCCACATCTATCAAAGAAGGCAAGGAAGAAGGTGTTCTTGGATGCTTATCAGTTATTGGGCCCTTGTTTTACCCCACTTACGAGGCACGTCCTAAGGCTTTTGGCAACCTTGTTGGATCATCTGAAGGCTGAAGGTGTTGAATCCGAGGTGGAGAGTCTTGTATCCTCGGTGGTTGCTTACCTGCCTTATGATGAGAAGAAGCCTGATGATACCATTGTCTCAGCATTTCACCTAATTAAAATTTGCTTGGATAAACTTGTTGGCCGCTCAAAGTTGTGGATGGAAGTTTTTCCAACTGCATTCGAGGCAGTTTCAGGTGTGTATGTTTACATGTCTTATGCACAGCCTTGTCTAATTATATATACTGACGCTTTTATTATGAGTTTATGGTATACACATATCCATCCAGAAAAAAAGTTTTTCCTATTGACATAATTGGCTGACCATATTTGGAAATACACCATTCTTCCTCCAATGTATTCAGTGTTTCAATAGGAAGGAATTATTCCTTTAGTGTCTCCTGACTGTTCAAAGCTGCCATCTAGTTTTTTCAGGTTGTTTTTTAGAGCATATCTCGTATGCTGTCGCCATTTTAATATGTACTTGTCTACTTAGATTTCTTGCGAATATTGCATCCTTCAGAATCTGTAATTTGTGGATCACGCTTACGCACCCTTCTAGTGGCAACTGTTTCTTTTCTCTTTTTGATTATTCTTTATATATGGAATATAGTGCTTAACAATGTAACCTATGTTTAACTCTCAATTTGGCAGGATACTTAATTCTGGGCAGAAAATGTTCAGATGATATAGCAAAAGTTGTGCAAGACTGTATTGATTCTCATATTGACCAAAATGTTTTTGTCGCTAATGGACCACAGCTAACCAACAGTGGCTTTGAGGGTTTGAGTGATCAAAGTGCCATGAAATCAATCTGTTTAACAATCAACAGCAGACTTCACACGTGTGCTTATCCTCCGGATAGTATCTTAACAGTAGTATTGGGTTTATTTCTGAAAATTGGTATGTCTTCAGTTTTTTGAGCAGCGGCATCTCTTATCTTCAATTGGACTATTGCGGAGATATTCTGAACTCTTTAAGCTCACCATCTTGATTTTTGAATGTGATTTTACCTCCACATAAAACTGCATGTGCCTTTTCTACATATCATATGCAAAATGTGCTTGTTGATTACAAACAAGCACTTGAAACACTACAAAAGGGTAGATGATGCACCATAAAATGATAAAAATGTGTTAGCTGCAAAGTTAGGAGCACCTGTGTAATCATTTTAGACAGACAGATGAAAATACCTTTCAAATCTGTTGTGAATCCTTTTTGCATATGTGCCAATGCCCTGCTCTTTGTATGATCTTATCATTCAGTCAAATGATTCATTAGCTATTCTGTTTGAATTATTTTTCCAGGAGAAAGCTCTTTTATCTTTATGAAAGATATCCTACTTACTTTGGCAAAGTTTGCTATGAAAGTGGACAAAGAATCACAACTGAGGAATGTAAGTTCATTTATATTGGTATAATGGTATTTACTTTGTCTTGATTACTGTGATGCCCCTCAATATAAAACATTTCTCAACTTCTTTCGTGACAGAATTATATTTAAGTGCTTAAACTCTAGTTTTTGTTGAACTTATATCACCTGCAGGTTGAAGAATGCATTGGAGCAGCAGTGATTGCTATGGGACCAGATAAAGTACTTTCATTACTTCCAATAGCTTTTGATGAAAACCGGTTGACATGCTCAAATACTTGGCTTCTACCTATTCTGGACAAGTATACATACGGAGCTCCGCTGCAATTTTTTCTAGAGCATATTGTACCACTAGCAAAATCTGTACAAAATGCATCTAACAGGGGTAAGTAACTAGATACAAATAACTCATCCAAAAGCACACAAAACCCAATTTCATATATTTTTTCTTTAATTTTAGTCAAGAAAGAAAGGAAACGTAAAGAGTTGCAATCTTGGACTGATCAACTGTGGAACTTGCTTCCTTCCTTCTGCCGCTATCCGATTGATGTACATCATAGCTTTGGTTCCCTGTCCAAGTTGCTGGTGGAGATTTCAAAGTGTGATGACTGTCTATACAAATCTGCTGTTAAAGCCCTGCAGGTTTGGATGCTCAGCTATCATACAATGCTGTTCTTTTGTTGTTTGTTATATAGATCCCTTTGATATTTCTGCCTTCAGAATTATAAAGATGGTTCAGGCCATCTCTTATATATTTTTTTATTGTTTCTCAGCAACTTCTAGATGGGACCAGAAGATTAAGTACTGGTGGTCAAGACGTTGAAATCTATATGGAACTTTCAGCCTTGTTCTCCTCAAAACCTGATAGCTTCAAATGTGCATGTTTAGATAGGTGCTCCAAAAAAGATGCCCGCAAGAACTTGAAAGTTCTAGCATCACATTCTGCCAGTCTTCTCTGCACTTTCACGGAATATTTCCTTGACTCCTCACCTGAAAAGCGTGCTCATTTGAAGGTGCATCTCCTACTCATTTCTTTCAACTTTTTAATTGGTTACCTGTGACTATTTGAATTTTTAAGTATTAAATCTGTAGTGTACATGCTGTGAAACATCTTATCTTATAATACCTAATTTAGTTACGTCTTAAAAAATCATCTTGCTGCACCCTATTTTAGCCTCATTGTTTTTTCTACAAGAGTTTGATTTGTTACAGCGTACCTATTTTTGTCAGATTTGTACTTCCAAACTGTGAACTAAATTTGTTTGGTTGACATAGGTAAACTACTGAGGTATAATAGAACTTTTATTCAAGTGCAAGTTTTACTAAGAAGAGATTTTGATGCCATCACGATGAAGATCAAACTTTCACATTTTCCATTCTGAAATGACCACTGCTATAATAAAAAGACAGCTCTATCTGTTATGGGTTGACTCCAGAAGAAGGAATAAAAATTTTGTTTTCTGAACAGTTAACACCCTAAATGGATGAATGCTAAATACCAACACGATAAAGTTGGGTTTTCCAAAGAGTAAAGTCTACCAACGGTCCCTAAACTTATTCCACTGTGTCATCCCGGTTCTTAAACTCTCAAAACGATCATCTAAGTACCTAAACTCTCATATAGGACTGTAGTGAGACCCGAATAATGTTTAGGTACTTAGATGATCGTTTTGAGAGTTTAGGGACTGGAATGACACAGTGGGACAAGTTTAGGGACCGGTAGTGGACTTTACTCTTTTCCAAAATTTGCAGTAGTTTCACCTACAAACTAGCATTTTTGGTGTATATATGCACAGTGGAACATTTGGAAGTCCAGTTTCCCTCTTTCCTTCAGGATCAGTTCTAACTTGTAATAATTTTCATTTGACAGCCATTTATTGGCTAATGTTGTGTGAGCTTAAATAATTTCTCTGTTAATGTATTATGCGTATGAAGGGCGGGCCTGGTGCAAGCGGTAGAATCTTACCGCCTGTGACCGGAAGGTCCTGGGTTCGAGTCGCGGTCTCCTCGCATTGCACAGGCGAGGGTAAGGCTTGCCACTAACACCCTTCCCCAGACCCCGCACAGAGCGGGAGCTCTCTGCACTGGGTACGCCCCTTTTTTAATGTATTATGCGTATAGGCAATATATTTTACTACACATTTTGTACTTGATCCGGCCCATTTATCTCTTTCCAGGTTGCTTTGAGATGCCTGGCTCAACTTTCTGGTAGCATGAACATATGTGAGCTTTTTGTTTCACTAATCACTAGTCAAAAGGTTTGATTTAGAAGATACTCCATTGGAGCCAGAATGCAAAACTGATGAAGAAGATAGGATGGATGAACTTGTCAAAAAGGAAGATAGGAAGGATGAAGAAAGTACTGAATTCAAAACTGGTGAAGTAGATAGGAAGGATGGAGAAAGTACTGAATGCAAAACTGATGAGAATGAGATAGATAGGAAGGACGAAGAAGGTACTGATGCAACAGTGGAGCTAAATAATAAGAGGTTTGTTGCTTCTTTTCACTCATCTACAAGATTATTTTTTCATGCTCAGTCGGTTTCTGTTCAAAGAGAGCTCACAAACTGCTTGATGATGTAGTTTGGCTTGTGCATGTCTCTTCCGATGATGCTCAATCTCATCTTGTTACTTTGTGCTAGCCTAGGATTGATTAAACATTATATGACTAGTATTGCTTGTGCAGGTTTCTTCTATTAGAACTCATTTCCACATTTGTTGAAGTTGCTGATGAGGATCTGCTTGATAAACTTTTTGGATTTATCAAGTCTTGTTTGCTGGTACTCTCTATTTCTTTCTGCTCCTGCTACCCCCAAGACCCCAACTCTTAGTAAACATTCATTTTTTTCATAAACTTTATCTATTCCTTCTGCAGGACAGTAGCATGTCTTGTCACAGTAAAGCTCTCTTCGCGTTAAGCATAATTGTGAAGGTTAGTGGTAGTTTCCTGTCAGTCATGACACATTGATGTTTTTCTTCCTCTTCTTGCTTGAGATGACCTTAATGTCTCATCTTTTTCTTACTTGCAGGAACATAGTGAATATTCTTTGGCTCATTTGGATGAAATGATGCTATTGCTTCATGGAATGAAGTCAGCTTTGGATAGCACAGTTTTAGAAAGCCAACTATTATGCTACCAGCATTTATTGGTTCACATGATTAAGGTAGGTTGACAGTTGGTAATTTTTCCCAATTGATCATAATGTGATTAGTATCTAGAGCTTTGCTTTTAGAGGGCCTGTGTTTTACTGGTGCTTTGTTTGAAACCATTATGGGGTTTCTCTGGACTATCATGCAAAGCCAGAGTCTATTTTTCCTTGCTTATTCATATATGCCTGCAGACCATGCTTATATTGTTACATCTCAGTGATGTCTACACAGAAATATAAAATAAATAAAAGCAGGGTCTTTTACAGTACTCAAGTTGCTTTTGTTTCAAATTTATCTAGTAAACTTGTACTCGACAAGTAAACAACTAAACATTTCAATTACAGGTAGGAACTGGTCAAAAGGCACAAGTTTGTTTTCTAAGCTGCACTAATCGAACTTAACATGCATCAGAAGTAGACAACTATACATTAATAATTGGACATGAACAAATGACTTGTACTTTTGCAAAGTGTGTGTGCATGCGTGTTGTGCCTATAATAAATATGTAACTCAATGACGACTTCATTCTTCATCTTTATGTGTTTATCTGATCAGATTTACTTAACTAAGACATCACGATGTCATTTTGAAATTGGATGTGCCTGTTACTGAGTCACGAGCGATGAACATAATGTCTATTGAAATATGACTGCATTTCTTATCTTGCGTTGTGTTCATGAATTGCCTTAGCTAGTTTTGTTTTATATAGTTTGGGTTTGTCTTGTATTTCTCTGACATACATTTCTACTATTTCAAGGTTAATGAAGAGAACACCAGCAAGAAGGCATTCTTGATTCTAAATGAGCTAATAGTTGCACTAAAGGTTTTCCTTTCTTACCTTCACATGCTAAACAATTATTAAATGTGTATTAGATAATATCCTGCCAAAAGTACATCATTCCTGTATGGAAATCTGAACAGTAATGGTGTATGGAAAAGGTTGTAACATGAGAAACTCTCTTTCTCTGATGCCAATTTCCTCTATTTATTCAAAATTCCTTTCTTTTTTTCTGGTGCAGTCTAAGAAGGAAAGTAGAAAATTAGCGTATGATGTGCTCCTGGCAACTAGTACAAACTTGAGGAGCTCAGAGTCAAATAGTGCAGATTTAGATCTTCAACGACTGTTTACAATGGTTAGCTACATAAAATACTCTATTCTTAACATATTTCCTTTTGTTTTATTTGGTTTTGAAATTTATTAATAGTGTCTTGTCGGACAGTTACCTTTTGTTTCCTGCTGCTAGTTATTTCTGCCGAACATTTTTCCGAATAAACTTATGGCATTTCCTCTGCATTTAGATATGGACTGACATGTCCATCGGTATCTTTAGGCTTCATTTGGATACATCCCCTCAAATCCAAACATATTACTCCTCCATTCCAGTGTAGGTTGTTTTAGTTTTTTTCTATGTCAAACTTCTACAATTTTGACTAAGTTTATAGAAAAGTGCACCAACATCTAGAACATAAAATGATTTCATCAAATCCACTGTGAAATATTTCTTGATAGTGCACTTATTTGGTATTGTAGATGTTAATATATTTTTTGATAACTTCGGTAAAAGTTTGAGAATACTCCATTTTTAGTCTACTTTGAAGATATACAATCACCAACACTAAGATTTAAACCACTAATAGTATCACAAAACACTCCGATTGTTTCTCTTAGTAGCAGAGGGAGGCATCTTCTAAAGGATAGCAGGTTATATTTTGCTACACAATTGTCATGGAAAATATAGAACTATGGAGGCTTTTGAATAAGTAGTATCCATGGTGCTTACACCTCGTAAATTATGTGGTGAGCAACGAAACCGCATGAAGATCGCAATGGAGCTGTAACAGTAGCTAATCAAATGCCTAGCCTTTTCTTTTTCCAATTCACAACTATTTGCAAACTTGTAATGTCTATAAATCACATGGATTATTTTGTGTGAACGGCATAAATGATCAGTGTAATTCTATATGTTAAGTGCGTAAGTTGCATTTACAAGTTTTATTATTGAAGCTTATTGACTATCTTCTTTTTATTCAGGTAATGGGATATCTTTCAAGTCCATCTCCTCACATAGTGAGTGGAGCAATTGCTGCACTATCATTGCTTATATACAGTGATGCTAATTTTTGCATGGAAGTACCGAATCTGATAGAGTCAGTATTAGTTTTGCTGCAACATAAAGCCATTGAAGTAACTAAAGTCAGTTCTGTGATTCCCTATGTCCATCTTTTCAGTTCTTTTCCTAATTCCTATTGTTGAGGGTCTGGTATGCTCGATTTTAGGCAGCCTTGGGCTTTGTCAAGGTATTGGTAACTTCTTTGCAACCACAAAAACTATTGAACTTGCAAGCAGATATCGTAAGTGGGATATTACCATGGTCATTGGTTACAAAGCACCATTTCAAAGGGAAGGTTGGTAGAAATATTCCAAGGCTTAATTCCCATTTTTTTATTGTTTTCTGTACAGGGGTACGAATGACATGCTGTGTTCTTATATTTGCAGGTTGTACTAATATTAGAAATATTGATTAGGAAATGCGGGTTTGATGCTATCAACTTAATTACACCTGACAAGTTCAAGGGCTTTGTTAGAAGTGTTGAAGAGGTTAGATTCAAATTACTAACTTGACATTTAGCCGTGGAAACAATATATTATTTGTTTGATCAATGGGGCATGTTTTTAGTGAGTTCTTTTATGAACTTTATATTGGTAACGACTAAGAGCAAAATTGATTGCATGTGTACCTGTGACATATTTTGGTAGCCCTGTATATGTATTTGTAAACAGCATGCCTTGTTAAGGCATATGATTTGAAGCAGATCATTAAATACTTTTTAATTATTACTCAGGTGGTAGAAACATCCTGTACTGATTTTTTTAGTATGTACTATTTTCATCCAGTTAATACAGATGCATCGTTTGTACCTTATGTTCTACTCCATATGTATCATCTCAAAATAGCGTGTACTTGCAATTTTCAGGGTCGCAAGGGAAATTGTAACCAAACTGATGGTGCACATCTCGAGGCAAAAGAACATGAGCAACGTGATGGCAAAAGGTTAGCGCAGAGTCATTTTTTCCGGTGCTTAACAAATTGCTTAATGGTTTATTGTTGTACAGGAGGAAATGGGTTGACACTAATGCTGAAACTGGACAAGATGGAACACCTAGTCGACCACCACCAAATAGTTGGTCAGCTGGGAAGAAGCAGGGCAGGGATTTTCATTTGAAGAAAAGGACAGGGAGAGGCAACCCTCATGCTGCAAAAAGGCATCAAAGCAGAGATTCAGGTGGCAAAGGCGATAGGACTAATTTCAAGCCAAAGTCAAAATGGCAACCAGGAAATAGCCAAGGAAACAGAGGCGATAAATCGCCTGGCAGCAACCAAAAAAGAACTAGGGGCGGTGCCTCCAGCAAGATGCAAAATAGTGAGGCTCGAGCACCTGGGCACTCTCCTAGTTTCAAGAAGCGTAAGAGATCGACAGCATAAGATGTTTTACTTGCACCACCCTGTCACCCACCGGGATTCATGGCTCGTGGGGATGGCTCTGAATATTGCAATGTCGACCCCAGCTTTTACCTACTAGTGCTTTCATCTTGAAGATCTTTGCAAAACTTGTGTGCTCGTCTCTGTTGTGAATCCACCGTTTTGTAGAGTAAAATTTTGACTTGTAGGTGGATTGAGTACCGTTGCAATCAAATGGGTTTTGGTTATAAAGAAATCAATAGCGGATCTATCACTTTGGTTGATCACGTCCTTGCCTGCTTGTATCTACCCTTGTGACGGTTTCAGCCGTTCCGTTTCTGACATGTATGATGCTGGCAAAATTGTCGAGTATTCCCGGGAATAATACCTGGGCATCAGTAGTGGATCCGCCCCTGCTCCGAATTGAAAAGAGAAGCAGCCAAAGATCTTCCACTATTTGAGGACGATATCGAAGTCACCTTTGACGAGCAAGCTGAGCTGCAAAGGCTCATACCCTCAGAAAGCAAATAGGTGACCGAAAAACCCAACGGCGGCCTAGTATTTCAGTAAAAAAAAAAAACTGAACCTAAATATGTACTTGCTCACATGTAGAGCCAAGTTGAACATAGGTCTTCAGGTGAATTACGGTCGCAGTAGTAGCAGCATCAGTAAAATGCATACGATGCCAATTCTGGAGGAATTCGGAGGAATCTGGATATGAATCTGGAGAAATTTGTGAGAGAAACACTGTTCTGGATGAAAAAAGAAACGGATCAGGCCGGGTTTCAGGGCACATGAACGGGGCCAAGGTCAAGCCCAAGGCAGAAGAACTACCTTCGGCAATCTGTTAATCCCCATGGCTCGTTGGCTACTGCAACAGCATGGAAATTCAAACAGGGAAATCTCACGAATTCAAAAGAAAGCTATTTTAAAAACACATTTATAAGTCTAAACATCAATCTGGGATCCAATGTCCCATCTGGCTCGAGACCTGCCTTGGCGCAGCCCAATCTCCCCCCACTCGGTTACCCTTAGCCGCAGCCCAAATCAGTCCAGCCCAACTACATGCAACCTGCCCCCCTCCGTCATTCTTGAGTTCTTGACTCTTGAACCCGAGCGCCCAAACATTACCCACGTCATCCCAAAGAAACATCGGAATAATACTATACAAGATAAATAGATACAAATTATAGTCACCACACACGGTAATCAACAATTAGTAATTTGACTCCCAAGCATCATCAGGTTTAGGTGCAACATTATGAAGAGGTCTCTTGTCTGAAACCGGAACTTATCCATTATTTATTAAATAAAGGTGCAACATTATGAGGACTTCTCTCATGTTCTTCACCTCGGATATTTGGACACATAAAGATCTTCGAGGTCATTTTCCTGGTTAGCCACCGTTTCTTCACTTTCTTCCATAGCATCAACCTCGTCCTCACCTAAATTTAGCAAAATATTATTAACTTTGATGCTAGCATAAGAAACTCGAATGCTGAACTGATCGGGTACCTCACAGCCTTGCAGCTTCTTAACTCCGATGACACCAAGTGCTAGACTGGCTGAACCTCCTTACCGTCTGTTGTATAATCTTTCAGCCATGTTTCCTTCTCATCCTTGTCCTCGACCATTAGGTCTTCGGACCATCTCTTGATTTGAAGTGTGGGGCGTCCAGGATGGATGCTGGCTGTGTTCCTGATGGCAGCCTCTGCAGCCTCTACCCTACTTCTAGTAGCACCATAGCAATAAATGTCGACACTGAGGTTCTCCAGGCTTGCAAGGTGCTCAAAGGAGAACTCAAAACCCATATCAGACTCTGATTCTTCTGCGTTAAACTCGAGATTAAATCTTTTGAGCATTGGCAGGCATCGCTTCCCTTTCACAAACCATCCTCAGCCCACCAATCCCTTTGGTCCAGAAAACAAACTCCTTCAGGCAACAGAATAGTTGGCTGCCGATGGTGAGCCTGTCACCAGGGGCTTCACTTGAAATCAGACTGACGTAAAGCAGTGAGGGAATGCCTCCGAGTATGCAGAGCTCTTCCTGTTTAATTTTAGTGACACCAATGCCAAGGTGGGCAAGACTAACAAGAGATGACACCCTTTGCGGAAGTCAACTAAGAGAAGGACAGCATATGAGCTTCTGAAGACATCGAGCATCACTGCATATTGAATCCATCAGTTTATCTGCTGCTGGGTAATCTCCAAAGTCAATCTCCAGTGACTTCAGCTCGTGTTTGGCCAACAGAGTGAGAGATGACTCTAAAGACTCCTGGTACCTCTCCATGTCATGATCACCAAGTTTATCTCTGCAACTGCAATGCAGTTGGATTCCAATGATCCTTAGATTGGTTAATCTTCTGAGCTGTCCCACAAAGTTCACCGGGTTACAAGGGCAAACGAATGAAAGCGTGCGTAAGGCTTGAAGATTTCCGATATCATCAGGAAAATACACATAATAACCACCAACAAGGAAGTGAACCAAATTTTGCAGACGACCAATGGTTGGTGGAATTTTTTCTATAATACTGACACTCAGATCTAGTGTCTGCAAATTCTGTAGGTGTCCAATTCTATTTGGAAGATTGGTAATACCAGCAGAATCGAGTTTCAAATACTTTAACTGGATAAGGCTTCCGAGATACTTGATTTGCTGGTTACCAAGATGCCCATAATCCTCATCTTCCAAAACCAATACTCTCAAGTAACAGAACTTTGAAAGTTGAAATGTTTGCTTATCTAATTCATGGAAGCTAATAAGTGAACGGATCTGCAAGCACCTGTCCATAATCTCCTGCATCACTCCGTTTCCCATACATCTGGATTGAAGAGAGAGCCTGCGAACTTTATTGGACTTATATGCATGGCCTTCAACTATTGTGGTAAAGTTCTGTTCTGTGGACTGGGATATGATAAGATCAAGCACCATATCATGGACTCGACAGCCACCAGCCCTACCATCATACTGTTAGACTCTTAGAATCAATCACAGTAGGTCATCGGAGTACAATACAGTGGGGTATTGAGGAGGAGGAGCCGGATCCCGCCATCGGGTTCATCGGTGAAGTTCTGCGCTAGGCAGCGACGGTCGGAGAAGAGAGAGCGACGCAGTGAAGACCGTGGTGGCGCCGTGTAGTGGCGGCGGCGGTGCTTCCCGTCACTGACTGCGCCCCTCTGTTAGATCGGAGTAGGGTTTCTAGGTGGGGCGTACGGCTCAGGCGAACCTCATTTTGAGAGCCGCCGGCCCCCACCTCTATTTAATGCGCAGTGTGACGGGGGCCCGCCAGCCATAGATGGACTGGGCGCCCCCGATCAGGGCGCGAGGTCAAGGCCCAAGTGGCCGTTGGGCCCCTGTGGTTGGGAGATCAAACCAACATTCTCCCCCTTGATCTCAACTCATACTTTAACTTTAAACTTTGACTTTAATCCCTTTCACTTTTATTTGTTCCATCACAGATTAGTGCATAGAGCATGCTTCATCGTCACGGTCAATCGTCGATAGATTTAACAGCTACAATACACGTCCCTGTTCTGAAACAGATTCTTTAACTTTGGGCCCTTTATTGTCCGGAAATCATAGGCTTTCCTTTAAACCCATGTCGACTGTGTGTTCTCTGAACACACTGGGTGGTAAGCCTTTTGTACGCGGATCCACAAGCACTTGCTTGTTACTTATATGTTCAATACTTTTAGTATGATTCCGGACTTTCTCCTTCACAACGTATAACTTTAACGTCAATGTGTTTGGCAGCACACTTAGACCGTTGTTATAGGAGCGAACTACTTAAATGGTTATTGCTGTTGAATACCATTATCAATTCCGGGTGTAAGTTCTTTTAACCATTTCGCCTGTCCTTAAGCCTCATAACTAGCTATACTGTGGGTATGCATCTTTGATGACACCACAACTGTTTCTTTGGAGCTTTTTCATAATAAAACTCCAACTGCGAGTGTTAGCTACTACGTGGGTTTCACTAAACATCTCGTTAAAATTTAACATTTGTACCCACAACTATTTGAGAGTACTTATTCTTTCTTACTCGAGGCCTATAAATCTTTGCACAATTGCAAAACATTCTCAACTCCATTCCAGTGATCTATATCTAGACTGAACTTCTGCCAAAACATCCCGGATATATGAACTATGTCAGGGTAAGTTCTTACTTATAAGCATTCATTAAGCTTCCAACAGCTGAAGCATATAGGACGTCCTTTTTATCGATCTTACATTGGTTCTTGGAACACTGGAAGTTCTCAAAACTATTACCCTGGTTTACTCACATATATACTTTATTTCTTTAGAATCTTCTCTAAGTATACACTTGAAATAGTTCTAATACCCCTTTTCCTTTTGTCTCGGTAAGTTCCAATTTCTGGAACGAATGGCGCTTTACCAAGACCATTCTCATTGAAACTTGAGGACAAAAACTGTTTCTTCTCCAACAGTAGATTAACACCACTACTAGCGAGTAAGGTGCTACCCACATGCAGGATTAGGAAAATAAATTTTCCATGTTTAAACTTTGCATAAATATAATTGTCCTCTACATTCTCTTTAAACCCAAACTTTCTTATTGTACTGTCAAACTTCAAGTACCACTGTCTTGAAGCTTGCTTTAATCCATAAATGGATTTCTTCAGGCAACATCCCTTACGTTCTTTTCCTTCCACGACAAAACCTTTTGGGTTGTGCCATGAAAACTTTTCTATACAAATCCACGTTGAGGAATATGTCTTTACATCTTTCTGATGTAACTCTAAATTGTAATGTGCCACTAACACCATTATGATTCTAAAAAAATCTTTGCATGCTCATTATAATCTATTCCTTCTCTTTGTGTAAATCATTTCGCCATAAGTGGTCCTTTATAGCTTTCAATATATACCCTTTGGATATCTTTCTATATTTCCTTTGGAGTCACATTTTTTTTAGACCCATTACAGCCTACTGTTTTGGCTCCATGAGGAATTTCTTCTAAGTCCCAAACATCGTTGGTATTCATCGATTTCATTTCATCTTCCTTTGCTTCCTGCCATTTAGATGAGTGAACGCCACTCATGGCTTTTTCAAATGAGGTGAAATTACCCTCTATTTGAATTTCTTTCTTAACATTGACTCCTTAGTCACCAGAAATATCTTATTTTCTTATTCTTTGAGACCTTCTGGGCCTCATGACACTTCTTGCATATGGGGCTATTGTTATTCTTCATTGCCAAAAGGCAATTGTTCTATAGCCTCCTGTATCACAAGATCCTTATTTACTTATTCATCTTCTTTAAGAGCTAACATCAGGTGTTGTATACGTCATACAACATCAATATGTATTAAGCAATTTGTTGCTCTAAAACACTGTAGTGGATATATAATCCCACTTCTATTCAAGCCTTAGGTATGTATATACCATGCTCCCCCAGATTACTCTGTCTTCTGTAAAGATGGTGTATCTTCAAATTTTTTATTTTGGGTTTAATCTGCTAAAAACTCATATGGCGCGTTTAGCACCGCCTTGATAACTCTGAACTCGTCCAGTATGAATACTAGCCGACTATGCTATCTTCCTATTGGAACTGTAAAAGGTCCAGGAATTTAGCTATTTCTTTACTTTAGGGTATTGTTATTATGACAGTCTTACTCCCTCAACGATCACATTCATCTTAGAATCAATCACAGTAGGTCATCAGAGTACAATACAGTGGGGGTATTGAGGAGGAGCCGGATCCCGCCATCGGGTTCATCGGTGAAGTTCTGCGCTAGGCAGCGATGGTCGGAGAAGAGAGAGCGACGCAGTGAAGACCGTGGTAGCGCAGTGCAGTGGCGGCGGCGGTGCTTCCCGTCACTGGCTGCGTCCCTCTGTTAGATCGGAGTAGGGTTTCTAGGTGGGGCGTACGGCTCAGGCAAACCTCGTTCTGAGAGCCGCCGGCCCCCACCTCTATTTAATGCGCAGTGTGACGGGGGCCCGCCAGCCATAGATGGACTGGACGCCCCCGATCAGGGCGCGAGGTCAAGGCCCAAGTGGCCGTTGGGCCACTGTGGTTGGGAGATCAAACCAACACATACATCATATCAATAGGTTGTATCAAGCTTCTATTGATAAGATCATTAAAATAGTTTTCTCCTATTTGTTCCAAGGATTGTCCCTTCACTTGAGTTATAAAGCCTTCAGCTATCCACATCCGTATTAATTCTTCTCTATCAATCCTATAGTCCTCTGGAAATACACTGAGATATAAGAAGCATGTCTTCAAATGGCAAGGAAGATCATAGTAGCTAAGCAACAATATATCTCCAACATATTGTGCATTGAGTATAGAAACCATAGAATCTTTGACTTGCTCCCATTGCTCTTTTGCATCCGAATTCTTGTTAGCTAGCAAACTAGCTATTGTTATTATAGCTAGTGGCAAACCATGGCACTTCTTTATAATTGCATGAGAAACTACTTCCAAGTGAGGAGGGCAGCAATGCTTACTTTGGAAAACTCTTTCATAAAACAGCTTCTGAGAGTCCTCATCACTTAGAGGTTGAATGTTGTGAATATATCCTTCTAAACTAGAGCAACAGGATTGAGCCACATCAATTTGTCTTGAGGTTGTAATTATTCTACTGCACATATTATTTTCAGGTAAAGCAGACTTTAAAGATTCCCATGCAGCTATGCTCCAAATATCATCAACGATGATGAGGTACCTGCAAGGAATAATACATTCAAAAGCTCAACATCAGAATCACAAATGCTAAAGTATGCACACTTTCAAAGCATATCAGGGCAGCTAACAACATGCAGTGAAATTATCATAATTCAACAAAACTTAACATTGATACATATACTTATATCGTTATATGCCCCTTCTAGTGTCATAAGCCAGTTCGTTTTTAACATTGACACATATACTTGAAAGATTTGAATATACCTCTTATCTTGCAGGAATGCTCTGAGCTTGTCTATAAGCTGCCGCTCATCATCTGACGCATCAACTCCACCCCGAGCATATCGGTCAGTATCTTCTTCGTGTTTGGATTCCTTGAAATTGGCACAAATGCTGCGGAAACGAACTGGGCTCTGATTTTGCAGCACACTTGATTCGCGAGAGTCGTCTTATCAAGTCCACCAAAACCCACAATGGATACCACTTTGAGTTTCTCTGTCGATGAGTAGTCATCTTCCATCAGCCACTGAATGATCGTCTCCCTTGGGCCATCAATCCCAACGAGCCTATCAGCTTCCATATAGAACGCCGGCAGCCTCGGATCGATCTGGGTCGTCGCACTCATGTCAGCAGCAACGACAGAAGCATCGACCTTGCACCCAAGGTTTTAAATAGCCGGCTAAGCCATTTAGCTTTCTATGTCCGAAAACAGGCTATAGCCGGCTGTAGCAGGCTATAGCAGCAGCTAAGAGCTAACTTATACATGGAAAAACTTAGCTAAATCATTCTCAAACAGCTATAGCCGGAGATAGCGGAGGCTATAGCCGGAGATTTAAAACATTGCTTGTACCTCAACCGCCGATCGCTTTCCTCCACCACGCTAGCCTTGAGCCCTTGGATCACGCCGGCGATCTTGTGGCGCGACCATATGTTCCTGATCTTCCGGGCGGTGTTCTGGACGATACTGGTGGTGGCATCAGCGCCACCACCACCGCGCTTCACCACGTGCAGGAAGAGGTCGATGCAGTCCTCGATGTCGTAGCTCAGCTCGCGCACCTTGTTCCTCCACTCTTTGGACTGCTCGTCCAGCCTCTCCTCGTTGTTTGATAGCTTCACGAGTAGGGCGTTCATGCTGCTGAGCTCGTCCCTCAGGAACAGGATCCCGCCCTTGACGCTCTTGAGGTGCTTGTACTCCCCCTCGATCAGCGCGGTGAGCTTGTGGAGAAGGGAGTTCATCACCCCTGTGGAGACACTCGCTATTGGTCCAACCATACTGATCTATCGTGCTTGACTGATTGTTCTTGGTGGATGTAGGAATAGGATAGCTCTCGCGTAGCAGCAGCGGCGCGAGGGCCTCAGCACTTCGGGTAGTGGCGGCGGCGATGGGCCGATCAGAAGCTCGATCCGATCGACTGGTGGGGAGCCCGATCCAGGGCGGCGGTGGATGTGAAAGGGCGCGCGCGACTCGTGCGGTGGCGACGACGACGCACCACCAGCGAGAATCACGATCCGTCCAGTCGGGAGCTCGATCGATCGATCCAGCAGGGCGACTGTGGACGGCACCGCCGGAAGGGCCGCGAAGCACGAGCCCCTCAAATCCTCCCTGCGCCTAGAGAGGTTGAGTGGCCGGAGAAAGGAGGATCCGAGCTCCCGTTGTTGGAAGGGAAGGGCGCCGGCGGGGAGGATAATCGGCGGAGGGTTGTGTCGACTGTCGAGGAGTACGGTGGAGTACTGTAGATGCAAAGTGTACATTTCCTCTCTCTCTCTCTAGAAACCATAGTAAGAAGCAGGCCACTGCTGGTTCACGCGTCTCGCAGTCTTGGCCCACTAGCCACAAGCATGGTCCGTGGCGCGCAACATCTTTTTTTTTCTTTTTATTGTTATATATTATTTTTTATTTTTAAAAAAAATATTACTTGTATCTCCCTGTATTTCTCTAACTTAAAGTAACTTTGATCTAATCTACAGAAAAATATATTAGCGTCAATATTATCAAACAAATATGAAATTAAAATATATGTCATGGCATGTCTAATAAATTTTGTTTGATGCCGTAGATGTTTTGTTTTTTTTCTATAAACTTATCAAAACAAGAGAAGTTTGAATCATAACAAAACTAATAAAACCTATCTTGCATTGCTTGAGAAAAAAAACTAAAACAACATAAAATTGGAACAAGATGAGTAGTACTCGCATATATGTCTCGCCGTTGCAACGGGAGTTATTTTATAATTTACAATTATTTTGATGTGACAAATCTATAAGTTATTTCTTGCGTGGGGTCCAGGCCGAGGACCAAACTACTCCCCCAAAAACTTGTCCTGAATTCTTGCCGGCATATCACTAGTTACTCAATGCTATTTAATGTAGCCTCTCATCTGCTTGCCGTAGACTGAATTAGGGTACCGAAGGAACCGGAGCCGGAGGCGGCACGAATCGTGACTTTTTGATCGGAGAGAGAAAAACAGCTCCTATAAACAGTGTTGCTACATTACGGGGTGCAGGAGGAGCCGGAACTGCAAAAAGCCCTGGCAAACACGCTCTTAGCGTTGTGCGAGTTTCCTTATCACCTTAGCACATCTGTAACTTTTGAGATCGCAGATAATCCAAGAATTCAGTTACATTTAGTGTAAGAAATTAGGATCTAGTATATTCTCCCATTTCTTTCTCCGAATCCTCCCAGTGCAATTCGAAATTTACAGTTACCAGCCTCTTACACAAGGGATCCGCAGGTCCACAAACTCCACCAACAAAAACTTCAGCTCCTAGCTCGTTACAGACCGGAAGACAAGTTCTGTGATTCTGTCTCAGCTTAGCTCGGACTCCAATTCGTCTCGACCCTGGCCTTGTGCTTCCTAGTTCCTACACTATTGTAGTTTCAATGGACACAACAAGAATAACTTACATGAAGAGCCAAAGCAACGACAGAGTCAAAAAGCTTTACAGTACACGTATGCCCAAAACCCGAATTCATGGGAAAATGGCTTCAACAAATGCCTCAGCGTCAAAAGGTTGTAGGTCTTCCATCCCTTCACCAACCCCAATAAACTTCACCGGGATTCCAAGCTCATCCACAACGCTAACCTGTAACAGACCAAGCAAGAAAATCCACAGGTGAGACTGTAACAATGGCCATTTTTCAGTTTGTTTATGCAACAAAGCTGTGCCTACCACACAGCCACCGCGCGCAGTGCCATCAAGCTTTGTCAGGATGAATCCAGTGATTCCTACAACCTAGAAAAGAGCCAAGAGAGTACAACATCACCAATAATCCTCCCCTTTTTCCTTTTTTTAGCGAGGACACCAATAGTCCTCTTGAACGAATGATGATGAAATTTAATACTGAATTATCAGGTGCAGTGATTACATCATTGAACTCCCTTGCTTGCTGTAACATGTTCAAGCCAGTCGTTCCATCAAGGACCAGCAAAATCTCCTGGAGACCATTAGACAATATGTAGTTATTACCAACTAAAAATGAGCAAATAATAAATCAAATTAAATCTGTATACATTGAATACAGCATACATTTGGAGCACCAGGAAGCGCTTTAGCTAGGACTTTTTTGCAAGAAACCAGCTCTTCCATCAAACCGTAATTTGTATGAAGTCCTGCAAAAGATGCTCCAATGTAGTTAATTTCAGCCCCCATCAAGTAAATACCTAAACAGATGATAATCGAAGTCTGTAACAACAACCATACTTCCTGATGTATCACACAGAACCACATCAAACCCCTCACGCTTCCCGCGCTTTACTGCCTGCGAAAGAACTACCAAACAAGTCAAATTAGATGAAACATAAGAGCATAGTCCCAATGAGGGAGCAAAGTGCTTTCATAATGCTCGGCAGACCATGTGGTCATACCTGCTGGAGGCTGTGCCTTCTTATCATTGTCAATGACAATCTCAGAACCAGTTCTCTCAGCCCAAACTTCTAGCTGGTCACGAGCTGCTGCTCTGAAGGTATCACCTGCTGCCATCAATACCTATATTATGTTTCCAAGCAGGAGACGCAAACTGATTAATTTATTTGTGGGAAAACATGGTTGATCAAAAACAATAAATAGAGTGTAAGCAGTACATTATAACTACACTGTAGAAGCAATGTCCTGAAGCAATACATATAGCTGGACCTTTTCCCACACAACTAAGCCTATAAAACAGGAGATGTCAAGAAAATAGACTCACCTTCACTCCTTCGTTCTTAAACCTATAAGCAAGCTTGCCTGCATAATACAACAAATGAAAAGCATGATCAATCTATGGTACCAGTTGATAGCATCATGTTGTTGAATTCATCGAAAACATCCTTTCAAAATTAATTAAGTAAAGTGGCAAACTAAGCAGTGGATCGAGTCCAAAGCAAATGTGATATACTGATGTACTCAAACTATGACCACAAAGTTCTAAATTACTATGAACAGAGAGTGCCTTTTCCAGTTGAAAATCAGTGTATAATTAAGCTCGACAGACAAAAGTTTATCTAACTGAAAGCAGCGCAATCAACAATGCAGCAAACTGTGTACCTAGTGAGGTTGTCTTTCCACCGCCATTCACTCCCACGATCATGATGACAGCCGGCTTCCTGGCACAATGACAGAGCCCATTGAGACCTCTCAAACCTCAATCAACAAAAGATTCTCGTAGGCAGGAGGGAGCAGAACCTGAAGCCGAGATTGAGCTCCGAGTTGCCGCCCTTGCTCGTCAGCAGTTCCAGGATGCACCTTTTCAGCGCGACCTGCACCACCATCGACCATCAACAGTTCAACACTGTAAAATGTAGTCGCTAAACAGCTAAATAAACGAAAATGTTCAGTGAAACTGAAAAACAGCAGCCGAAACCGATCGAATTGACCTTTATCTCGGCGCCGGACTTGAGCTTGCCGTCGCGGATCTCCTCGCGGAGCGTGTCGACGATCCGGAACGAGATTTTGGGTCCGAAGTCCGAGACCAGCAGCGCCTGGGTGACGGGTGTGCATCAGCAAGGAACACCATCAGAACCGAACCGATGGAGCAGACAGCAGAGAGAGAGTCCAAGGGAGAGGTGAGGTGGTGCTGGCTAGGCGCACCTCCTCGAGGTCGTCGAGGACGCGGTCGGTGTCGGCGAGGTTCCAGTAGGTGAGGAGCTCGTCGACGACGGAGAGGTTCTCGCGGGTCTTGGAGAAGCCGGAGAAGAGCTTCTCGACGTCGCTCTTGGCCTTCTCCTTGATGAGGCGGCCGAGGCGGGTGAAGAAGCCCGCCTGGCCGGCCGCGGCCGAGCAGCGCAGGAGGCCAGCGCGGCGGCCAGACTGGGAGTGAGAGCGGGCGCGGGCGGAGGAGGCGGCGCACCCGCCGGCGGGGGAGAGGAAGGGGAGGACGTGGGAGGGTGCCGCCATTCCGGGCGCTGCGGATACTAGCGCTGATGGTTGTGGATAGCGCTGCGCTGGTGTGTTTCTTCTCCACGACAGCGACGGACAGGACCGGTGGGCTTGGGGCCCAAAACGAACGGGACTCGAATGTTTTTGGATGTAGCCCACGAATAGGCCTACAAACCGCGCATGGACCAACACGTAATTTTTTGTTCCCTCCGGATGTTTTTGTAAGGACTGCAGTATAGGAGTACACGTGAAATACGGCCCCATTTCTTCAAGAAAACAAAAGCAGTGATGCACATGAATTATACCCTCCACTAAAAAAAACATGAATTATACCCTTCATTGTCTATGAAAAATTAACCATGTATTATAATTAAGATCTTAATCCTCTCAAACACTATCATAAATTATAGAATACTAATTTACGAATGATAAGGAAAATATATACAATGCATGTCTAGTGGAATCCTGAAAACCTTAGTATGGACTATCTGGGAAAATCAGTAAAACATATGGACGGACCAAGTACTCCATCTATTTAAATTATAAAGATGTTTTGGTTTTTTAGGTACGTTGGTTTTATCATGTATCTAGATATAGTGTATAGTGCACAGCAAAAACTACATATCTAAAAAGATAAAATGTTTTATAATTTTAAACCAAGGGAAAACATTATCCAAGTTCCAACCAACCCTACAAAGTCACGTCACACGTTATGGAACCACCAGAACAACAGTGTTCTTTGTAAATTGAGTCGACCTGATGAATAGTTGCACCTCCCATTTCAAATACCATTCCCTGAGCTAGCTAGAGTTTGGATCGAAGCGGTGTGAATGGTCCTGCTTCCTATTATAGGAAACCCCCCCCCCCCCCCTCAATCCCATCGAGCAAGGGTCTGCATATTTCCCACCATCGGACGAGACCTTTAGGCCCGGTTTTAATGCAATTTTATAGGAAAAGCACATTAACATGATTTTTTACGTGTTCCAAATTAAACAGGGACTTTTTTTTTTCTTTCTACCTCCTTCCCAAAATAAATATAAATACTCATATGATATCTCAAAAAGTCAAATAATTTTAAATTTAACTAAATTTATAAAAAAAAATAGTATCAATATTTATACATCCAAATAATAATGCTTATTTATAATCATGAACATTAATATTTTTATATATATACTTGGTCAAACTTGAGATTGGTGATATATTTCTCAAAATATGAGGCGTGCATTTATTTTGGTAAGAGAGCCTATTTCACAATAATTTGTTGCTCAACAGTCAACATCACTTTAGTCGCTAGATTGAAAAGGTTAAATGAGCTAATGGGTTTGAGCTCCTCCCCTGGTGGCGGAAACATCAATAATGGCGTCGACACCCTGAACCGGGAGGGAGGGAGGGAGTGAGTGAAAAAAGTAATATCCTTTATTTCTTATATGATACTCCCTCCGTCCACAAAAGAATATAATTATGGTATCCGCGTCAATCAATTGAGCTCAAGTTTGACCAAATTTATAGTAAATAGTATTAGCATTTATGTCTCTAAATAAAATTATTATGAAAATATATTCTATAACTAATCTAATGATACTTATTTTGTATCAAAAATGTTTGTACTTTTTATTATAAATTTAGTCAAACTTCAGTCCGTTTGACTCCTCAAAATTCAAAAATTGCATTCTTTTATGGATGGGGTAGCAGTTCATATGTCTTTGTGTGTGTGTTTTTACTATGAATTACTCTATCTCCTTGGTTCTATATTCGTTCTACTAGTATATACTCCATCTGTTTTAAATTATAGATGTTTTGACTTTCTTAAATATATTGACATAGTGTTTATGAATAACCAAAGTTGCATTTCTACTAAAAAGCTAAAATATCTCATAATTTGAAATGGAGGAATCAGCTAATATTCTAGCGCCTATGAACTCTTTTTGAAGCACACTGTGTGGTTGCTGTTAGGTCTCCGTTGCATACTTTAAGGGTTTTATTGACCCATTTCCATTTTTCTTTAGGATGAAATTAAAATGAAATAACGAGATCTCCAGCTGGTATTTCAAACCGTACACTGCAAAGGTGGCACGTGTTCGTAAGTGTGAACTACGACGACGACAGCACAAATCGGAGAAGTGCACGAGATGGTCCAGCACCAGCAGGGGGCCTGCCAGGTAGGACACGGTAGCCCATAAGGCCATCAGGTACTGTAGCACTTTATTGTCAAATCATAAATTAATTAGGTTTAAAAAATTCGTCTTATAAAGTAGTCGTAATCTGTATAATTAGTTATTTTTTACTCTATATTTAATACTCCATGTATATGTCCAAATATTTAATGGGATAGAGTGTAAAGTTTTGAAGTGGGAACTAAACAAGGGCCAAATAGAAACATTGTTTTTTTAGGTAAATACGTTTACATAACGAGAATCGCGCGGATTCAAAAAATTTCTAGCTTCGCCACTGACAAAGTGAAAAGAAATGGTAACTCTCAATAAGAAATGGTAGTTGCCATATTTTAGATATCTAATAATTTTCAAACAATAATCTTAGACAATTAACCGGGATAGTTAAAACAACAATTCACAAGAGACAATTTATAGTTCCTTTTTTATGATCAAACAATATGATAAAAATACATGTTGCATGAATAATAAAAAAAAATCAAACAGCTGATGAAGTGATAAGAAATATATGAATCGAGCGCACGGAGAAATAAATCAAACATTCTCTTTGAGCTGTGTCCATGCATGACTAGATAAGTACAGCCTGTTCGTTTGGCTATAGCTTCACGTAAACGATCGTAAATTTTCAGGCGGAACAATATTTTTCTCTCACACAAACCAGTCTACAGTACTTCTTCACGAACCAGCAACGATACGAACCAGCCAACTGGTAAACTGCTGCACTGCACACAACAATGGATGACGACGACACACGACAGGAGAGAGTACATCGAGACACCATGACACGAAGTGCATGTTTGGTTCTCATCTGCTCATCTTGCCTCACCTTGCCAGGCCAGGCGAGCCGTTTTGGCTCTCCTCTGCAGAAATCAAGACAGCACGAGAGGGAATGGATCGACCTTGCTTCAGTTGCTTGGCAAGGTTACAATATGGCAATGGATCCAAACATTCCCGAACTCGTGATCAGCCATCATGCACGTACCACTGCCACTACGACACATAAAAGCTATGACACACACACACACACACACACACACACACACACACACACATATATATATATATATATATATATATATATATAGGGAGAGGCTATTCAGTAGCCGGCTACAGAATAAGTTATTCTGTAGCCACCTCCATTTACCATAATTTTATATACTAATTTACCGTAATGTCAATACATATTTACAATAGTTGGGTTACTATAACACACGGGGGATATTTACCATAACGTTATATTAAACCACTTAGAGGTGGCTACAGAATAACTTATTTTGTAGCCGGCTGCTGAATAGCCTCTCCCTATATCAATATTTATATTCACTAATTGAGCGCTCGCTCATCCAGCGTGCATAAAATATTTGAGCGTGAAAGCGACACTTGTCTTGAATAGTGAAGTGGTTGAGCCACTCCCGGTGTGCTCGGGCACTGTTCATATCCCGAATTTGAATAGTAGCCGCGAATTTAAATAGTAAATCTAAATTTGAATAGTGCTGTGAATAGTAACTCAAGAATTTTAAAATTCGAATTTTGAGTTTCGAGTTCGCTTCTCGTTAGAAGGTACCCCCATTTATATTGGTATCAGAGCCTGGTTATTATAATTTGAATTTAAGGGATTTAATATAATCTGTTGAAGATTGAAAAGTTACATTATTTAAATTTAGAAGTGAATACAGGAAAGACAGTCACTACTAAAGAGAATATAAATATAAGGTGCAGACTAAATAGTTCTGAAGAACATACTTGGCATACCTCTCACGGACAGATAAATTTAATAGTTGATTTGATACATAACTTTTACATATATTGGGGAAAGAGGCAAGACGAGCTAGAACTAAAATTTGATAGACTGCAAAAAGAACATAAGCACCTTGAAGAGCAATATTCAGCTACTAATAATAAATTAGATTTAGTTTTACAAATTTTAGAAGAAAGTAAAGTTTCTCTAGGTAAAATTAGCCAGAATAGTGATTATATTAAAAAAGATATAACTTTCCTATATAAGAAAACTGATAATAATATTGTTGAGCATAACAAAGACATTGTGTTATCATCAGCAGGAATAGTTGAGTCCACTAGATCTTTAAATTCAGAAAGATGAAAGTATCTGAGAGCCTCTCTAGAAGAGACAAGTCACTCCAGCTAGTAAATAAAGACATAAGACCTCTAAATTTTAAAGATAAACTAAAAGGAGGATGTGAGGATACTGAAGCCTTAGAAGAAGTGATAGACTTAGAAAGCGATCTTGAAAGATATCAGAAAGACACTTTGAGAAAAATAAGGCATCAATAAATATATCAAATGGGTTGGTTTGAAAATAAAAATGGACTATATAGAATATCTAGAGAAGTAGAATTAAGTGTAGTAACAGAACCAGTTCTGTTAAGAATTGTTAGTAAACAATTTGAGAATGCTTTAAAATATTCAGGGTATAAATATATACATCAGGGAATGTATATCATTGGAATTAAAGGAATGACAAGAAAAAAAATTAGGAACTAAGGTTCTAATAACTTTATTAGATAAAAGATGGGATTCAATAAATAAAGCATCATTAGAATTTTTAGAAGGTGATATGAATGAAAATATGTTGATAACATATATAGCTCCAGACTTAATAATGCTAGTTAAAGAATTTATAGATAAGATGGCATTCGGATTTCAAACTAAAGGATATGAAGAATTTAAAGGAACGAATTTATTAGTAATCATAGAATTTATAGAAAGGTTAACCAACAGAAGTGGAACCAGATATAAGGTAAATGTAAACAATGTTGTAGAAAGTATGCAATTTAAAGAAATAAAATTTATGAGTCCTCTTAAAATAAGTTCTGAAGAAAGAGCAGGAGAAGAATGGAATATAAGCTCATTAATAGAACCAAAAATTTTAAAACAACCTAAAGATTACATAAGCTATGAAAATAATAGAGGGTTGACTAGTATTAGGTTTGTAGATTATAAAGAACAAAGTTTATATGATTTAGAAGCATCCAGTTCAGAGGCAAAACTGGAAAAAACAGAAGGCATAGCATATGTGAATTTATGGAAAAAATAGATATAGATAATGAAATAAATCATTATAAGCAAAAGCTAAACAAAATTCATAATGAATATAAAACCTCCATGATATGCAAATGGACTGCTATAAGAGAAAGGAAACTCTACTTTAGACGAGAAATATGTAGACTTGAAAATATCAAGAAAGATAGAGAATTAAATGCTAAGAAATTCAGCATTCCAATAAAGAAAAATGACTTTGTGTCAAAACAAATAGATAATAGGGTAAGGGAAGTCCAAAAAAAATTAGAACATAGCAAGGATAAGATAAATGATATAGAAGATAATGATATAAGCGAAGATGAGCAATGGAAAATTAATAATAAGTTATTATTAGAAAGCTATGAAGAAGAGGATGAAGATATAATTGAGATATGCAGTAATAACTCAATAACACTCATAAACCCCTTAGAAAATAAAGAGTTACCTAAAAATAATGCCATAGAAGCAATGGAAATAGATCCAAGTACATCAAAAAGAAAACGAGGTCCTAAAATAAAGATAGAAGAAGAAAGTGAGAGACCAACTAGAAAACCAGGAACTTGGCCTCCAGAAAAAGAAGAACCTGCATACAGATATATACCTGGACAATATAAGCATATGGGTTCAAAAAGAAAGAATTTGAAAAGAAGGTGCAATTCCAGAATTATAAAAGTGATGGTGCTATACTAAACTTAGCAGCACATGATCCTATAGATTGGTCAAATATAATTAGCATATGGAAAGGATTGATAGTCCAAAAGTATATACAAAATCAGCATAATATTGGAAATAAAGTAGAAGATATGATTACATATTTAGAAACATTTTTAGTTGAATCAGTCAAAGTATTATGAGAACAATGGGTAGAAGCTTTCCCTAACCATTATGCCCAATTAAAAATGGCTGGTAGTAATCCATATAATTTTGCAAATATTATATCAAGCATTGTAATAGGTGAAGATCCTGAATTAGGATTTATTGTATTACAAAATGAAAGATTAAAAGAAATAGAAAAATTATCACTGACAAGTTGGAAAGGAATAAAGAAATTTTCTCAACACTATTTGTATAATGCTACGACTGCCAAGCAAGGCTATAACCAAGGTATAGTAGAAAAATATTTTAATAAATTACCAGAGCCTTTAGGTTCTATGATATTAGAAGAATATAAAAAGGAAACTATTGGTAAAGAATATAATATTTCTCAGGCTATAACATTTGTTTTCAAACAGTTAAGAAAAATATGCACGAATATACAAGCCCAAAGATCAATGAAGCAATCAGACTATAATTTTTACAATAAAATAGTCCAAATACCCCTGACATATGGAGAAGAAAGATCTAGAAATAAGAAATATCCTAAGAATTATAAGAAAGGAAATATAAAGACAAAGAGATGTTATTTTCTTAGAAGGTCAGATAATAGAGCTCTATTCCTCCACAAAAGGAATGTAAGAAGATATAATCCTAGAAAAAATTATGATAGTTCATGTAGATGCTTTATCTGCAACTCGCCTAATCACTTAAGCAAAACATGTCCTAACAAAAATAAGAAAAGGTATTCCAATAAACAAGAAGAACAAGAAAAGGTTCAAATAATAGATAGTGTGAATGAAAATATCTTAGTCTGTGATGATGATATAATGGATGATGAATCAATATATTCAATTATAGAGACAGATGAAATAGAATATGATGAAGAAAAAGAATCAAGTGATGAAGAGTTAGATTTAATTGATGAGTTAGCAGGATTAAAAATAAAAATGATGGATCAAATAAACTGTGAACACAAGTGGAATCATAAAAAAGGCGATCCTAATATAAAATGTGTATTTTACATATATTATCAAGATCCAGCAAAAAGAGCAATATGTAGGCTATGCTTAAGACAAGCATGCATGTCATGTTTAAAACAGCAAAGCGATATGAAAAAGAACTCAGAAGCTAAAATAATATATGAAGAAAATAAAGTGTAATTAGAAAAGGAAGTAATTCTAGAGGAAAAAAGAAACAAATATTTAAACAATATTCCACAAGAGTTTCTTATTCCTAGATTAAGTTTTAAGACTGAACAAACTTTGTCATACTTTACTCGTGATGTTAAAGATATAATTTGGAAGAAATATGCTGAAGGATATTACAAAACCTTTCATGATATACAAAAATACTTTATGAAATTATACCAAGGTAAAGAAAGACATCTAGGAATAATTGTGAATGCAAATACTTTTCCTTTACTTCATCTTGATGATAAATTAATTGTTAAGCCTCATCAAAGATTCTTAATATTGAAGGCTGATATAAAATTAAAATATTTTAGAAGTATACAAAGAAATATTAGAGATGATATATCTTTGCAGACTATTATTGATCATGGATTAGTTCATGATATATATGGTACACTTGAAGAGATACTCCAATCAAACCTTGGAATAGCTATTAAAGAAGCTTGTAAGAAATTAGCATGCATTCAAGGTAGATACAAAATTAAGTTTTGTTCTAATCCCCCAAAATTTACACAACCAATAAGACCAGCATACCATGATATATATATTATAAAGGGATCATACAAATTTCCTACTACATAGAATTCAGACTCATGGCAAAATTATGAAGAGTTGTTCGTAAAAGACACGAACCATGATAATTGGAGAATTTTCAGTGAAGCAAAAGAATTAGAAGGGAATACCAAATTTGCTTCTGAATATTATATGATGTACCAAAATAAAATAATAAAAGTATTCTTGAGAGAATACTATGGAAGATATAGTATAATACAAAGAGAAGTTGGCAGACTAATAAAGCCAAGTTATGGTAAAGAATGTCAATTACGAAAAGAATATCGTGAATTATTATCTTGGTATGAAATATGGCAACCTGAAGAAGTGGACAACGAAGAAAATATTGAAGAGTCAATATAGACTCAGTTCAATATCAATATATTCATACAAGAAATATACTCCTTATGTTGATAAGGTGTTATCAATAATTTGCCTGGGGGAAGATAAGAAAAATCTTACATGTCATAGAGATAATACTGCATGCCTATCCTTGATTTGATGTTTGCAACATCAATCATTCGAGCGTAGAAGACCATACCGAAGAATATCCAGAAAGATACTATCTGTGCGTGATGGAGGACAGCGCATACTATCTGTGCGTGATGGAGGACAGCGCAAAAGGAATATACAGTCACTCTACTGTAGCCAGGACAATTATTCTCTGTCCAGCTGTCCAAACAACAATAAAGGATGGTAATTGAAGACGCCAGACGCTTCCTTAAGCACGAAGGCTCCTCAATTAAATAATTGAAGACTTCGCCTCGAAGGAACTCCAGAAGATAAGCGCGAAGGACGCTCCTTCAGTGCTATAAAGCGGGACGCCGGACACATTCATGGATCATCGAATGCTCAAGCCGAAGACAACCACCGAAGCCTCAGACATCCGCTCTCATCCACCACCCACTCCACCAACTCTCCACCCACACACACACATGAAGACATGATCTCAGAAGCTCTCTGAGAATCATCCACGAATAATAGTAATCATACACCACCGTTGTATCACTCCACCTTTGTAAATTAGAGAATAAAGGAGGTCCTTGTGATCATCCTGCGCTTGTAAGGTAATCCCTAAGGTTTGTGCTAAGTGCTTGGGGTTTTCCGAAAGGGAAAGCCGTATGTAAGCTTGCTCTGTGGAAATGAATTAAGCTTTCCTGTTTGAATCCCTGCCTTCCTTCAAGCTTGTTCATATGGGGCGACATCTCTATGTTAGGGACCCTAGAGGAGAAACATCTGCGTGTGTTGTTCTCGTGTTAGCCCAAATAGCGGCGTTTGTAGAAAACCCTATGTGCGCAGAGAAATGTTCTCTTTGGGTGGAACTGCCTAGGGAGACGATAGAGCCTGAGTCCTGTGTGTTCGTGGTTGGGGATAGAAGAGAGTAGACCGGGTTAGTCTAGTTCTGAAGCAAGTTAGTGATGCATACGGTGAGTACCGAGTAGGACTGTCACAAGCATAGTATGCACGACCGGCTGAACTGTTGGTCTTGCCAGCCTACAGAAGATCCTTAGAAATAATCTGCATACGCATATTCACTAAGCACCAGATTAGCTAATCGCGATAGCGACATATCAATATTTATATTCACTAATTGAGCGCTCGCTCATCTAGCGTGCATAAAATATTTGAGCGTGAAAGCGACACTTGCCTTGAATAGTGAAGTGGTTGAGCCACTCCCAGTGAGTGCTCGGGCACTGTTCATATCCCGAATTTAAATAGTAGCCGCGAATTTAAATAGTAAATCTGAATTTGAATAGTGCTATGAATAGTAACTCGAGAATTTTAAAATTTGAATTTTGAGTTCCGAGTTCGCTTCTCGTCAGAAGGTACCCCCGTTACGTTTGCGAACTCGGAACTCAAAATTCAAATTTTAAAATTCTCGAGTTACTATTCATAGCACTATTCAAATTCAGATTTACTATTCAAATTCGCGGCTACTATTCAAATTCGGGATATGAACAGTGCCCGAGCACTCACTGGGAGTGGCTCAACCACTTCACTATTCAAGGCAAGTGTCGCTTTCACGCTCAAATATTTTATGCACGCTGGATGAGCGAGCGCTCAATTAGTGAATATAAATATTGATATGTCGCTTTCGCGATTAGCTAATCTGGTGCTTAGTGAATATGCTTATGCGGATTATTTCTAAGGATCTTCTGCAGGCTGGTGAGACCAACAATTCAGCCGGTCGTGCGTACTATGCTTGTGACAGTCCTACTCGGTACTCACCGTATGCATCACTAACTTGCTTCAGAACTAGACTAATCCGGTCTACTCCCTTGCTATCCCCAGCCACGAACACACAGGACTCAGGCTCTATCGTCTCCCTAGGTAGTTCCATTCAAGGGGAACACTTCTCTGCGCATACAGGGTTCTCTACAAACGCTGCTACCAGGGCTAACACGAGAACAACACACGCAGAGGTTTCTCCTCTAGGATCCCTAGCATAGAGATATCGCCCCATATGAACGAGCTTGAAGGAAGGCAGGGATTCAAATAGGAAAACTTAATTTATTTCCACAGAGCAAACTTACATACGGCTTTCCCTTTCGAAAAACCTCAAGCACTTAGCACAAACCTTAGGAATTACCTTACAAACGCAGGATGATCACGGGGACCTCCTTTATTCTCTAATTTACAAGGTGGAATGATACAACGGTAGTGTGTGATTACTATTATTCGTGGATGATTCTCAGAATGCTCCTGAGATCATGTCTTCATATGTATGTGTGTGGGTGGAGAGTTGGTAGAGTGGGTGGTGGATGAGAGTGGGTGTCTTCGGTGTCTGGTGGTTTTCTTCGATGCTGAATGTCGATTTTCTTCGATGCTGAATAAATGCGCCCGGCGTCCCTTTTTATAGCACTGAGGGAGCGTCCTTCGCGCTTATCTTCTGGAGTTCCTTCGAGGCGAAGTCTTCAATTATTTGATTGAAGAACCTTCGTGCTTAAGGAAGCGGCTGGCGTCTTCAATTATCATCCTTTACTGTTGCCTGGACAGCTGGACGGAGAATAATTATCCTAGCTACAGTAGAATGACTGTATATCCCTTTTACGCTGTCTTTCGTCGCGCACGCTAGTATCCTTCTGGATATTCTTTGGTATGGTTTGGTATGGTCTTCCACGTTCGAATGATTGATGTTGTAAACATCAAATCAAGGATAGACATGCGGTATTATCTCCATGGCATATATATATATATATATATATATATACACACACACACGACGCACTGCCCAGATCGCATAACTATTTTTTCCGTGATCGAGGAATATAACCCGTTTTTCTTCATTAAGGAGAGAAGCTACCTCGTAGCACAGGTTACGAAACTATTATCGATGATGGCCGGCATCTTTGCAACTTGCACGAACCTCCTCCCCATCGACCTCCGCCGGCTGGCGGCGGCGCTGCTCTTCTAGCAGCAGCCCCCGACGACGACCAGCGGCGCCTCTACTCTGATGAGGTGTGAGCGTCGTCTGCACCAGTGCCGCGGGGCTCATCGTCTTTTGGCCTCCGCGGCGACGACGACGACCGAACCTCCGTCGGTGGACAAGCCCATGGTCGGGGACATGGAGCGGGGCTCGCTAGCGGAGAAGCCCGGGCGCTCCGATGGGCAGCTGGCGGCGCGGTGGCGGGAGGTCCACGGGCGCGGCAACTGGGAGGTGCTGCTGGACCCCATCGACACGGTGCTGCGCGGGGAGCTGATCCGGTACGGTGAGTTCGCGGCTTCGCGCAGGCCTGCTACGACGCCTTCGACTACGACCGCTTCTCCCGCTGCTGCGGCAGCTCCCGGTACCCGCCGCCGACCTTCTTCCGTGACGTCGTGCTGGTCGGCGTGGGCTACGAGGTGACGCGCTACCTCTACGCCACCTCCAACGCGCGGCTGCCCAACTTCGTCAGCGCCCGCAAGCACCGGTCAGACACCGACGACCTAGATGCGTGGCTGTGGAGCGAGACCGCCTCCTTCATCGGCTTCGTGGCCGTGTCCACCGACGAGGAGACGGCGCGCATCGGCCGCCGAGACGTGGCCGTCGCGTGGCGCGGCACCGTCATGCGCCTCGAGTGGGTGGCCGACCTCACGGCGGCGCCGCGCCCCGTGGCGGGCTTCGGGATCCCCTGCCCGGACCCCGGCGCCAAGGTCGAGTCCGGCTTCGCCGAGCTCTACACGGGCAAGGACGCGGCGTGCCGGTGGTGCCGGTACTCGGCGTGGGAGCAGGTGCTGGCGGAGGTGCACAAGCTGGTGGAGCTCTACCACAGCCGCGGCGAGGAGGTCAGCATCACCGTGATGGGGCATAGCCTCGGCAGCGCGCTCGCCACGCTCAGCGCATTCGATGTGGCGGAGATGGGCGCCAACGTGTCGCCGGACGGCAGGGCGGCGCTGGTGTGCGTCTTCTCCTTCTCCGGCCCGCGGTTGGGGAACACGCGGTTCAAGGCACGGCTGGAGCGGGAGCTGGGCGTGAAGGTGCCGCGCGTCGTCAACGTGCACGACATGGTGCCGACGGTGCCCGGCGTGTTCTACATCCTGGACAAGAAGTCGTTCCCGGAGGCGGCGCTGCGGCTGATCGATGACCTCGGGCTGGGCACCGTGTACGTGCACGTCGGCGTGGACCTGGCGCTGGACCACAAGGTGTCGCCGTACCTCAAGGCGGACACGCTGGACCTGGCGTGCTTCCACAACCTGGAGGCGCACCTGCACCTGCTGGACGGCTACCGGGGCCGCGGCTGGGAGTTCAGGCTCTGTGGCTGGGACCTGGCGCTGGTGAACAAGGCCGCCGACTTCCTCCTTGACGAGCACATGGTGCCGCCCGCATGGCGGCAGGACGAGAACAAGGGCATGGTGAGGGCGGAGGACGGCCGGTGTGGTTGCTGCCGCCGCGGCACAGGGAGTTGCACGACCACCCGGAGGACACCGACCACCACCTCCAGCAGCTCGGCCTCGCCGCCAACTGATCGGCGATGCATGAGCATATGCAGCACCGCTGCGTCCTGCGTGCGTAGGGTGCAACGGCCGCGTGGTGTACAATGATCGCGAGCTGCCTGGCTAATAATTGGCAAAGCATTTGCATGCCAAGGGTGTGCCATGTGTACTCATGTGCGATGGGACGACGAGAGATCATCTGCTACACTCTACACATTATTACTATTATTAGAACCCAGTTTTTTCTTGTCCACAAGGGCTCAAGGGCATTATTATCACTCCAAAGTCCAAACTAGGAGTAGTTCGTTATAGGATATTGTGGGGATATGGCCCTCCGTACCCACGAGATAAGACATGGGTTACGCCTTAAAGGTGGTCTATCCCATGAGATCGAGACGTACGGCGCACGGCTCAGCTCGGCGTGCACGGCTATGATTTATTAGATATTGTATCAAATAGGATATTCACCTTATAATCCTACCCCTCTAGAATATATAAGGAGGTGCAGGGGTCCCTAGAAGACATCCCAATAGCAGATTCAATACCAGATCCAATCTTATACGATAGCTAATACTAAACAACAGACCACGGGAGTAGGGTATTACGTCGTGCCAGTAGCCCAAACATGTCTAACTCTTGTGTCTCTATTGCCATCTTGTTTTTGGTCACGTGCACCTCCTCCGAACAATCTACCATTATGGGTAGCCCCTCGGTGGATTGCCCTCTTGTGTCTCTGTTGCCATCTTGTTCTTGGTCACGCGCATCTCCTCCGAACAATCTAACATCATGGGTAGCCCCTTGGTGGACTGCCGAGCATCTTTTGTCGACAGTTGGCTCGCCAGGTAGGGATGTGCGCTGATCATTTGGTGAGCCAGATGGCAGTTTTCATCTATAACTAAAAAAATCAGGTGAGTCGTTCTTAGCAACGTTCTAGATTAGATTGATTTGCTCTTCAAATATCTGATCTAGATTATTTTTTCTCCATGTACTGATCGTGTCTCATCATGATGCCTGGCTGCCAACAAGCGCTAGCTGATTCTCTGGAACGATGCGGCGCTACACCCGTACGACCACTAACAACGCCGCGGCGGCTGCTACCCTTCACGACAAGATCCAACCATGCCCAGGAGCAACCACCTCGTCACGACCCTAAACCGCTTGATCGGCAGTGTCATCGACAAGCCAATTCCGCCCACCGAATTCGACTACTCCGACCCGATCGAGAACTCCGAGAAGTTGCAAGCGAGCCATCCGAGTTGTAAGCAAGCGTCTGAGCTGCCTAGCCATATGCATCTACAAGGACATCATGACATGCTGACTACTCTACCCGGCGACAATCCAGTTAAGTCACGCTTTAATATTGAAAATTCAATATTCTCCAAACCTTGTATGTCTGCATAAAATTTCTCCATGTTGTTCTCTAAATGATTTTTCCCTACAAGTATACCATCTAAAAGATGACATCTAGTTTCGCCATTGGCTCGCCGACCAGACACGTTTTCACTTGTGTTTTTACAGAAACGGCTCTGTCCTCGGCTTATCCCTACATGTGCATGCAGCCACGCGCTCTGCGTTATGGGTGGTCGGCAGCGGCTCCTCGGTTACGTTTGTCTTCCTACACGTGCACGAGCCCCAGTGCTCTGTGTTATGGACTTTGGGCTGGCCGGGGCTGGAAGCTCAATGATGAACTAACTGGTTGGGTCGGTTGTAAGGTCCTAATGGCTAAGGGGGGTAAATAGCCTAATAAAAATTTCTACAACAACACTTAATAAAATGGTTAGACAATTATGAGGCGAAGCAAGTGTTACGTTATCCTACTCAAAATACAAGCCACCTGCCACAATTCTAGTTTAGGTAGTATCTATTCATACAATAGCTATGACACTACTCTTGTTAGTGTGCTCTCAAAGACTAACTAAAGAGCCACATCAACCAAGCAAGCAAGCTCTCACAACTAGCTACGCTAAAGAGCTTGACAACTAGTTTGCGGTAATGTAATGAGAGTGATCAAGAAGGTTATACCGCCGTATAGATGAAGGAACCAATCAATCACAGGGATGAATAACAATGAAGATCAATCACCTCGGAATCAATGATGAACACGGTGATTTTACCGAGGTTCACTTGCTTGTCGGTAAGCTAGTCCTTATTATGGCGATTCACTCACTTGGAGGTTCACATGCTAATTGGCTTCACAAGCCAAACCCTCAATAGGGTGCCGCACAACCAACACAAGATGAGGATCACGCAAGCCATGAGCAATCCACTAGAGTAACTTTTGGCTCTCCGCCGGGGAAAGGTCAAGAACCCCTCACAATCACCACGATCGGAGCTAGAGACAATCACCACTCTCCGCTCAATGATCATCGTTGCTCCAAGCCATCTAGGTGGCGGCAACCACCAGGAGTAACAAGCGAAATTCACAGCGAAACACGAACACCAAGTGCCTCTAGATGCAATCACTCAAGCAATGCACTTGGATTCACTCCCAATCTCACAAAGACGATGAATCAATGATGGAGATGAGTGGGAGGGCTTTGGCTAAGCTCACAAGGTTGCTATGTCAATGAAAATGGCCAAAGGTGTGAGCTTCAACAAGCCATGGGGCTTAAATAGAAGCCCCCACGAAATAGAGCCGTTGTACCCCTTCACTGGGCACAACGTGGGCTGACCAGATGCTCTGGTCATGTTGACCGGACGCTAGACCTCAGTGTCCGGTCGCCCGATGATAGCCACGTGTCCTGACTTCAACGGTCACTTGAGTTGACCGGACACTGTGCTATAACTGACCGGATGCTGAGCCACCAGCGTCCGGTCGTTTCCAGTAAGGTTCCAGAAATGCTTTTCACCCACCGGACGCGTCCGGTCAAGCACGACCGGACCCTGCCATCGTCCGGTCAGAGACCCTAGCCTCTGTGCGCTGTCCGACAATAGGACCGGACCCTGCCTCCAGTGTCCGGTCACTGAGCGACCCAGCGTCCGATCGTTTGACCGACGCTAGCATCTCTGCTGTTACAACTGACCGGACGCACCGGTTCCACTAGGACTAGCGTCCGGTCACCTTGTGACCAGCGAGACTAACTTTTCTTCACCTCTAACTTCTTCACCCTTACTCAAATATGCCAACCACCAAGTGTATTACCTTGTGCACATGTGTTAGCATATTTTCACAAATATTGTCAAGGGTGTTAGCATTCCACTAGATCCTAAATACATATGCAAAGAGTTAGAGCATTTAGTGGCACTTTGATAACTGTATTCCGATACAAGTTTCACCCCTCTTAATAGTACGGCTATCAAACCTAAATGTGATCACACTCTCTAAGTGTCTTGATCACCAAAATAAAATAGCTCCTATGGTTTATACCTTTGCCTTAAGCTTTTTGTTTTTCTCTTTCTTCTTTCCAAGTCCAAGCACTTGATCATCACCATGACATCATCATCATCATGCTATGATCTTTATTTGCTTCACCACTTAGAGTGTGCTACCTATCTCATGATCACTTGATAAACTAGGTTAGCACTTAGGGTTTCATCAATTCACCAAAGCCAAAGTAGAGCTTTCACCGGTTTATATAAAATATGAACAAACTCCAATGTTTATTTACTCCGCTCTACTATCTTCATCGCCGGGTTCAAATATTTTATCTGTACATCATGTACTAACCGTTCTCCGTATTTGTTTTATAGGGGCAGGTTCGGTTGTCGAGCTCATCTCTTACGCTCGGGGACTAGATCACCCGAGAAGGCCACAAGGATCGTTGTTCGGGTGGTCGCACCATCTGGCATTTGGGCTACTTCGCACCGATTAGCTGCTAGGACTCCTCAACGCTTACTTTGCCACCAATCAGTTGCTCGGACTACTCAGCACCTCATCGTCAATTAGTTGCTCGGACTGCTCGGCGCTCACTTCACCGTTCACCGCTCACCACACCGTTCGTCACTTACTTCTGTTCTGTGAAGACTGATACATTTCAGTCAAGTACATCTTAGTCGCCCACCCTAAAGTCAATGGCAAGGTCGAATGGGCAAACGGCATGATTTTAGGTGCCCTCAAAAAGAGACTGTACCAGAAGACTGAAGCAATGCACATGCTCTTCATCGCCGACCAGTGCTCGCTGGCTGAGCTGGGGACTCGCTTCATCACTAACCAGCGCCCGCTGGCTGAGCTGGAGACTCGCTTCATCGCCGACCAACGCTCGCCAGCTGAGCTGGGGACTCGCTTCATCACCGACCAGTGCCCGTCAGCGGAGCTGGGGACTCACTTCATCGCCGACCAATGCCCGCTAGCTAAGCTGGGGACTTGCTTGAAAGCATCTAGGCCCCTAGTTGGATTTCGGTGATTAATGTCAATACAAGATTACTATAACTAACGTGTGTTTTGCAGAGGCAATTAAGTTAGGTCATGGTAATGGAGATCGATTGGGCAATCGAGGTTGTCATGCCCCTACGATGAAAATCGTTTTGGTTTTCAAAGAATTGGACGATAAGGTTAAGGATAACTAGTTCTAAGTGTTAATTGAAGTTGGAGAGACACTTAGAGTAGTTTAGGACTTTGTTTTTCCTTTGGCCGTACTATGAAGGGGGGTATGAACAGGTAGCTTGACCTAGTTGAGTCTAGTGAGTTAGGTGTGATGCACACTTGTTAAAACTAGCTCTAGGTAGCTCCTATGAATGCCTAAAATCCTTTGGAGCAAACTTCATTCACATATGTTCGAAAGTTGGAAGTGAATGGAGGGTCAAATACTGACCGGACGCTGGCTCCAGTGCGACCGAACGCTGGCCGTAGGGTCCGATCAGTTCATTTAACTGAGGAGATCAAGTCTGGTGTGACCGGATGTTGGAAGGTCAATGTGACCGGACGCTGAGGGCCAGCGTCCGGTCGACTCCAGTAAGGGTCCAGACTTGAGAAAGTGTGACCGAACGCGTCCGGTCAGTGGTGACCAGACCCTAAGTATCCAGCGTCCGGTCGATTACAGTAAGCATCCAAGAGCGACCGGACACGTCTGGTCAGTACTGACCGGGCCCTAACAGCGTCCGGTCATCACGTGAAAACTGTTGCACGGGTTGAACTGACCGGAGCGTCTGGTCAAATCGATTGGAGCATCCGGTCGCCCCATAGAAGCTCATAACAGTTCGTTTTTTAGGTTGCCTTATAAATAGAAGCTCCACTCATGAGTGGAGTCACTTTTGCTCATTCCAATAGCTGAGAAACATGTTTGTGAGTGCCAAGAAGAGCAAGGTCCTAATGAGGTGTTTGTGATTTGAGAATCCAAGAGTGAAACCTCATTAGTGAATCAAGAGTAGCAAAGTGTGCATCCATCTTCTTATTAGGCTTCGCGTGGTCAAGTGAGAGTTCGTGCTCGTTACTCTTGGTGATCGCCATCACCTAGATGGCTTGGTGGTGATTGGGAGCTTGGTGATCACCCGGCGGAGCTTGTGGGTGACCCAACTCAAGTTGTGAGCGGCTTTGGGTGATTCGTCGTGATGGAGTGTCAAAGAATCAACCTGTAGAGAGCACTTGATCCTTGCGCGGATCAAGGGGGAGCTACACCCTTACACGAGTGCTCCAACAAGGACTAGTGGAGAGTGGTGACTCTCCGATACCTCGGCAAAACATCGCCGCGTTCCTCTCTCCATTTACTTTGAGCATTGTTAACACTGGATTTTGGTCGATTCTGGAAGATGACAGGTAGACCCACATGCGGGAAGAAGGGTGTTCGGCAAACAACGCAAGCGGTCGGCTAAATGCTTGTGCGGTCGGTTATTCTGGAAGGCGGTGACTCCATTCGGGAAAACAGAAGATGGCAGGCAAGACCGATCGGAAAGATGAGAGTTGTATTAATAAAAGAATCTATAAGTTTAGGGTAAGGAATCGTAAGTTTCCAAGTTTGTTTAGAAGTTCCTTTGTAAATCGTAGTCCTTTAGGACTCACATTTTGTCTAGGGTATAAATGTTGACCCTCGACCATTGTAAGGAGAGTTCACAACCAAATCAATACAACCGGCCCCATGCCAACTTTCGAGTCCTCTTGTCGTGTCGTCGAGCTCTTCGAGAGGAATCATCGATCCGTCGACCTCCGTAAGTTCCGACAACCTTGTTATCATGTTTAGTATCATGCGGTGGATTTAGACATGGTGCAAGCAGTCTTGTTTGTTTTCAATGGTCGTGCGGCGGATCTTTGCTTGACAATCAAGAAGTCTTTGCTTATGCTTCGTTTATGAGTAGATACCGTGCGGCAGGCGTTTACTCATATACTTAGTAAAGGCGAGATAGTTATCGGCTCTATATTAGATATGGCAAATCTAAATAGATTCATTAAGTTATCCAGTGTTGCATGTTTTAAATCTCTTATATATTTGTAACACACTTCTGCCCAATCTAGATTGATATTGTTCGGACTTCTTTCTCTTGTGGTTTTACTCGTGCTTCAACGATCATTGTCTATTCTTATATTACCCTTGCAAAATAGATAACATGCTCATAGTGGCCGAATTGTCTTAATCTAGATTGTCACATGTTGCGGGTTCATGCATGTTAATCACGTTTAAGCTTTAACGAAACTAGGTATCGTGCGGCAGATGCAGGTTTTAGTTTAGTTTAATCGCTTTTATTTGTACGTTCCTTCTTCATGGATCCCAATTCGGTTGGATTGCCGAGCTTGGTTATGCATTAACTCATAATTAATTTCACTTGTTCAAACGTGTCTTCCCATGCACATGCATTCGGCAATTAGGTCTTTACGTGCATTTACCTTACGATTAGCTGAATGATTTATGAATTTGTTGGCAGACAGCTCTCTATAGCCGTATGTCGTTGTAAGTGGCTTCAGGGCCGTACATGTGGAACTGTCCGGTATTACCCGACATGTTCCGGTTTGACATTTAATTGTTTTATCCCTTGTTAGTTTTCAGGTCAAACTGACTGGCACGCTTCCGGATCACGAAACACCCGGGAACTCAATTGAAGCCACGCTTTTCGGCTTGCTGTGTGTGAGGCACAGTACGTCACATTTTGTGTCAACACACTTTTTGGCACGCCCGGTGGGACAGTCTGCTAGTTCAAGATGGCATCTGAGATCAACAATGATCATGTTCTGGACGTAAGCATGGCAGAATTGCCAGATAATTACAAGGATTTAGTGCTACAAGCATGTGAGCAATACCAACGGAAGTGTTTGATGTCTTTTTCCAAAAACAAGAGCAATAAAGTGTTTCAAAAGCAGTCAATGCCAAGGGTTCTTCTTCCGCATCAAACTGATTACACTGAAGAGGAAGATGCTCAGAAGATGGCAGCCCTAATCTATAAAGCCATGGGAGAAACCATGACAAACCATCACACAGCTTTTCTGAATACCTTTCGGGCAATCATGATCAGTACTTTTGGTCCAATGGTTGATAAATACTTCGAAGAAAATGTTGGACCACTCAATGGGCCGATGCTTTTCAATGTTCCAAAGCATCAAGAGAGGCCTATTGGAAAAGAAGTAGCGTCGCCTTCAAATATAGGTGGATTGACTCATACTGAAAAGCAATCACATCCCACCTATGGCCAGGTGACATTTGGTACCACAGGGGAAGTGCCACCTTCGGCTTATAGAGTTTCTCCAATATCAAACAGATTGCAAAAGAATATGTATGGTGATGGGTATCAAGAATTTACTGATTACAGTGCTATCAATGCTATGCCAAATCCAGGGTATAGAAGTGTTTCAGGATTGCCTTCTGGAGTGCAAGTACAAGGAAATTAGGATCCAGGCATTGATGTTTTGATGCACAGGATGGCCGATATGATGCAAAATCAGTTCGGCTTGAAGCCAAAGAATCAATCCTATTCATACAAGTCTCCTTATCCAGAATGGTACAATAGAGTGGCGTTGCCTCCAAGGGTGAAGCCTCCGACAGATTTAACTAAGTTTTCTGGTCAAGATGATACTAGTACCATAGAGCACGTCAGTCGATACTTAATGCAGCTTGGAGAAGCTGCTTCAGATGAAGCTTGGAGAATTCGATATTTTCCTTTGTCTCTTACAGGACCAGCTTTCACATGGTTCACGTCTCTACCAGCTCATTCCATTGGTACGTGGGCAGAACTAGAATAGAAGTTTCATTCATATTTCTATATGGGTACTAATGAGAAGAAGTTAGTTGATCTCATGAGTCTGAGGATGAGAACAAATGAGACACCATTGGAATATCTTCGCAGATTTAGGGAGACCAAGAATATGTGTTATTCTTTAAATTTACCAGATGATCAACTACCTGGAATAGCTATAGCAGGAATGTTACCGAATATCAGGGAGAAGTTGTTCGGTTTGGAGTTTGATGATCTTGGCCAACTTGCACAGCGTTTAGCAGCTATGAGTAACCAAGCCCAAGGATTTAGGAGAGATAATCGCTTTCAGAAGAACAATGCCACTAATGATGTGTATCAAGGTTTTCTGGATGAAGCGACTGAGTATATTGATGAAGATGAGATAGCTGCAGCTGAGTTAAATTGGGCAAAGGAACCCACTCAAGTTAGTCAACGCTGGTTGAAGCAACAAAAGGGGACCTATGATTTTGATGTTACTAAGGCAGATAGACTTTTTGCATTGTTGATAAAGGAAGGGCGCATCAAGCTGCCAGAAGGACATCCTATGCTACATCCTGAAGGAGTGAAAGACAAAAAGTATTGTGGTTTCCATAACACTAATTCTCATTCTATTAATGATTGCCGAGTATTCAGAGTACGAATCCAGAAAGCTATCCAAGAGGGACATTTGAGGTTTGATGGTAAGATGAAAATTGATGATCAGCCTTTTCCACAAAATATGATTTCTTTCTCTGTGAATATGGTCTCTGCCAATGATCTCAAGGGTAAAGGCAAGGTGAAGGTGTTGACTTCTGATAGAGCAAAGGAGAGTGGTGCTGTTGACCCGGATCGGCAAGTCACCAGTAAAGAGCTGCAGCAACGAATTCGGTTTTAGAATAGCCGAACCGAAAAAGGTCAAACTTCCGAACCCAGAGTTACATCACGTATTTTGCTAAACAAGTGGCAGAGGGAACAAGAGAAGGAATACTGTAAGAAGCAATGGTTTATGGGAGAACGCCGGAGGTATGAGGAAGAAGTATACCGAAGGAAGCAAGAAAAATACATGACAGAACAGGAGCAGTCTCATTGGGGTTGTTCGTTCTTTAGGCATTGTTGGAATGAAGGTTTGAGGTTGCCTGCAAGAAATAATTGTCCGGAGTGTAGTGTTCAGTACTCCGAGTATAGGCAATCTCGAGTCAACCGCCGTCCCGTCTATGAAAGACTTGGAATAAAAGTTCCTGAAGATGATCGGCGCTTAAAGATAGGTGGCTTTGAGAATCAGCAAAGGAAAAGAGTTGCAGGTTCGGGTTGGATTCATAATAGAGTGCATGATGAGGAAGCTGACTTCTATAAATACGTATGGCAAAAAGGACAGTGGTGTCCTCCAGGCCTGAGGAAAAGTTAGAAAAGAAGAGTGCAACGGTTGAGGAATAGGGAGCTGGAATTGGAAGTTGCCGAAACAAAGCAAATATGGCGTCCTAAAAAGAAGCCTGATGGATGTGGTCCTTCGGCTAATGCTTGCATGGCTTTCTTCCTCCCATCAGAGTTTATAGCTCCCGAAAGCCAAGATGTCCAAGAAGAGGTGTACTCTAATTTTGATGAAAGTGAATGTCAGGATTTGATGGCTCAACTTGTATTAACACAGCAGGCTATTTTTGATAAACCAATCAAGAATCGTCACTTGAGACCACTCTATTTAAAGGGATATGTCAATGGCAAGCCTTTAACTAAGATGTTTGTCGATGGAGGGGCTGCTATCAATATCATGCCTTATACTACCTTCAGGAAACTTGGGATGACTAATGAAGAATTGTTGAAAACTGACATGGTGCTCAGAGACTTTGCTGGCAATCCTTCCGATACCCGAGGTGCTATCCATGTCGAGTTGACCATTGGATCGAAAACTCTAATTACTACCTTTTTTGTCATTGATGGCAAGGGGGCATATAGTCTACTCTTGGGCAGAGATTGGATCCATGCTAATTGCTGCATTCCTTCAACCATGCATCAAATTCTCATTCAATGGATTGGAGATGATGTTGAAATTGTACATGCTGATGATTCGGTAAGTGTTGCTGCTACAGAGTCTACCTATTGGGAATATGAAGGCGTTGATTGTTTTTCCAGAAAAGTGTGGAAAGAAGGTCCTGTGAATGTTTTCAGCGAGGACCAACAGCCGATCCAAGCAGTCGGCTCTCATAGTAATTTTTAATGGGAAATCCTGTCGATGGCAACAAAGGAAAATTGGGACGTGGTTTTATGTCGGCTGATAAATTGGAAGAAATTGATGTTGGTGATGATTCTAAGCCAAGACCGATGTATATTAGTGCAAAGTTAGACCCAGAATATAAATCAAAGTTGATAAACCTGTTGAAAGAGTTTAAAGATTGTTTTGTTTGGGATTATACGGAAATGCCTGGATTGGATCGTTCCATTGTTGAGCATCGATTACCCATTAAACCTGGATTTCGTCCTTACAAACAACCTCCACGGAAGATATACAAAGAGGAGGTATTAGCCGATGTAAAGAAGGAAGTTGAAAGATTAATAGAAGCAAACTTCATTCGGCCATGCAAGTATGCAGAGTGGATTTCAAATATAGTACCGGTATACAAGAAAAATGGAAAAATGAGAGTTTGTATAGATTTCAGAAATCTTAATAAGGCAACTCCCATGGATGGTTACCCAATGCCAGTTACCGATTTGCTGGTAGATGCAGCAGCAGGTTATGAGGTCATTAGTTTTATGGATGGTAATGCTGGCTATAACCAAATTTTTATGGCAATAGAAGATATTTCGAAAATAGCTTTCAGATGTCCTGGTCATATTGGTTTGTTCGAATGGATAGTCATGACGTTTGGGTTAAAGAATGCCGGTGCAACTTATCAAAGAGCTATGAATTATATTTTTCACGAGCTGATCGGCAAGATTGTAGAAATCTACATCGATGATGTAGTAGTCAAGTCTAGAAATCATGAAAGACATTTAGCCGATTTAAGAAAGACTCTGGAGTGCACAAGAAAGCATGGCTTGAAGATGAATCCAAACAAATGTGCCTTTGGAGTTTTGGCTGGTGAGTTTTTGGGATTTTTAGTTCATAAAGGAGGAATTGAAGTTGGTAAGAAGAGCATGGAAGCAATAGACAAAGTTGTGCCACCAACTAATCTCACAGAATTGCAATCATTGTTAGGCAAAATCAACTTTGTAAGAAGATTCATATCCAATCTTTCAGAAAGAGTTTTACCCTTTTCCCCTTTATTGAAGCTCAAGAAAGATCAAAAATTTGTATGGGGTGACATACAACAAAAGGCTTTTGATGAGATCAAACAATATATGAAAGCACCACCTGTGCTGGTACCTCCACAACTTGACAAGCCTTTTAAGTTGTATGTGGCGGCCGATAGCCTAACGATAGGATCGGCCCTTATGCAGGAGTTTGAAGAAAAAGAAAGAGTCATAGCTTATCTTAGCCGAAAGTTGTTAGACCCGGAAACAAGGTATTCAGCTGCAGAAAAACTTTGCTTATGTGTATATTACTCATGTACCAAATCTCGGCACTATTTGTTGAATTCCGAATGTGTGGTGGTTTCTAGTTTTGATGTAATCAAGCATATGTTATCAATGTCGATTTTGAATGGAAGAATTGGCAAATGGATTTTAGCGTTGTCGGAATTTAATTTAAGATATGAATCGGCAAAGGCGGTAAAGGGTCAAATTATTGCCGATTTTATTACCCAACATCGGGATCTTTCTGTTGAAGTGGTAAGCATTGTGCCTTGGGCTTTGTTCTTCGATGGATTATCTTGTAACAAAGGTGGTGGTGCTGGTATTCTCTTGATTTCCCCACAAGGGAAGACTTTTGAATACGCGGTTCCTATTGAATTTCATGTTACTAATAATCAGGCAGAGTATGAAGCATTGATTAGAGGGCTTCGGCTTCTTATAGAAGTAAAGGCCGCTGCTGTCGAAATCTTTGGGGATTCTGAGTTGGTGATTAATCAATTGAATGGTCAGTATGAATGCAAGAACAATGTGTTAAGAGAATATTATGAGGAATGTAGAGAACTTTTGAAGAATTTTCTGGTAGTAACCTTGCATCATGTCCCTAGAGAGTGCAATGAAGAAGCAAATAAGTTAGCTCAAGCTGCTTCTGGATATCGAGAGAATCGGGAGATTTTTGCTATAGAAGAAGATGTTTTAAATACTGATCAAGTAGATGATGATTGGAGATACGAAGTTACCAATTATCTAAAAAATCCATCTCAAAAGGTTTCCCGAAAACTCAGGTACAAAGCTCTCAAATTTGTATTTCTTGATGATCAGTTATATTACAAGTCCATCGATGGAGTATTGCTCAAATGCTTAAGTCAAGAAGAAGCCAAGAAAGTGATGTATGAGGTTCACGAAGGATTGTGTGGTGCACATCAGTCAGCTTATCGGATGAAGTGGATAATTAGGAGAACTGGTTATTTTTGGCCAACTATGTTGGAAGATTGTTTTGAATATTACAAAGGGTGTCACAATTGTCAGAAATTCAGCAATATTCAAAAGGTTCCAGCGTCTGCTATGAATCCTATAATCAAGCCTTGGCCGTTCAGAGGGTGGGGTATAGATTTAATTGGTCAGATCAATCCTCCTTCTAGTAAGGGACACAAATTTGTACTCTTGGCCATGGATTATTTTACCAAGTGGGTTGAAGCTATCCCTTTGAAGAAGGTAACATCAGAGAATATGATCAGTTTTGTTAAGGAACATATAGTTTACAGATTTGGGATTCCTCAGACTATAACAACTGATCAAGGAACTCAATTTACTTCTTCAGAATTCTGTGACTTTGCCAAAAGTATGGGGATTAAGTTGTATAATTCTTCTCCCTATTATGCACAAGCTAATGGTCAGGCAGAAGCATCAAATAAGATTATGATTAAAATTATCCAGAAGAAGATTGATGAAAAACCAAAGAAATGGCACTTGGTTCTTAATGAAGCATTGTGGGCTTACCGAATGGCTTGTCATGGGTCCACTCAAACGTCTCCTTATGAACTGGTTTATGGACATCATGCTGTGTTACCATGGGAACTGCGGTCAGGATCAAGGCGAGTTATTTTACAGAAAGAATTAGCAGAAGAAAACTATAAGAATCTGATGATGGATGAGTTGGAAGATTTACATTTGATTCGTCTTAAGGCATTAGAAAATATTGAGAAAAATAAATTACGCGTCGCCAAGTATTATAACAAAAGGGTTAGGCTAAAGCAATTCGCAAAAGGAGATTTGGTGTGGAAGACTGTATTGCCGGTTGGAACAAAGGATAGAGCATTCGGCAAATGGTCTCCAAATTGGGAAGGTCCTTTCCGAATAGTAGAGTGTGTACCTGGCAATGCATACATATTGAAGACTTTATTTGGGGAAGAGTTTACCAGAGCTATCAATGGAAGATTTATTAAGAAATACTATCCTAGTGTTGAGGTTGGTTCATGAATGTAGATCAGAAAAGCGACAAGGAAAAATTGCCTTTAGCCTAAAAATCAGATACAAGACTGAGAATAGCCGATATCATTCATATCGCCTTTAGCACAAAATAGCCGATGCAGTTTGCATCGCCTCTAGCACAAAAAATGTTTGTCTGAAACTGGGTTGTTTTCAGCATTTTTTTCTGACAGTCGCAAGTGGAATTTTGCCGAAAAGAATCAAAGAAGTAAATATTATTCCAAAAGACGAGATTGTTTATAAAGTTCATCCTAATACAAACTACTCCTCAAATAACTTGTTGAGGACGGATTAGGGGTTTGTGATTTCGGCAAGGGCAGCAGCATGATCGTCGTAGGCCTCCAGACGCTCATCGATGTCGTCGACTTCGTCCGGGCGTCCTCCAACGAAGCCAACTGGCTGGGAGGAGTAGTCCTCGTTGGTTTGGGAGGTCATTGCCGCCAGCCCGAGAGAAGCGCCGAGGTGCACACCTTGGATGACGGCCTGATCAATGCGGCCGTCCATAGCATCAAGGCGTGCCTCGGATGTCTCCCCCTGAGCATTCACCTTGTCGGCAATCTTGTTCGACGCCGTCTTCAAGCGGTCATTCTCCGCGGAAAGAGCTGGGCATGAAAGAAGAAATGGGTCGGCAAGCAAAGGAAGTCAGGATGATGAAACTAAGTGAGGATATCAAACCGGTGATGGCGTCGCAGAATTGTTTCCGCTGATCCTCCCATTCGGCTTGATCGATGCCGAACTTCTTGGATACGTCGCCTAGCTCCTCCCGGGCTTCGTCCCTCTCCTGGCGAAACTTGAGCGCCTCCTCGTGAGAATATGGATGGTGTGCATCTGCTGGCTCTGCCAAACCCCAAGGGTTGGAATGGTAAGAGCTTGAGGAGCTGGAAGATCCGGAGGAGCCGGATGATGGAGTTCCCGGTTGAGTTGCCGACACTGGAGGAAGGAGATGGTATTGGCCGGAGCTGATGACTCTTATCCTGATGAATGAGGAAGGGGAAATCGAAATTAATAGATGAACGAGGATATTGCAAAGGGGGCAAAGAACCGAATCATACCCACGACGCCGGCAGCGCGACGCTCTGCTTCCTTCAGCCTCTCCGTCGGCAGGACGCTTGCCATGGTTGCCACTGTTCGTCATTTGCTTTGGTGGAGGTTAGGGTTTCCTTCTGGAATGAATCGAATGAAGGAAGTGGAAGAGACGGATGTGAGAACACTGAGGCAAAGATAGTGATGAAGGCCAATGGAAAGGTCTATTTATAAGCCGAAGCAAAAGATCGTGGCGAATTCCACGGGGTTGTGGGGCGAGAATCCCGAACGGCGGAGTAGGTTTGTTCCCTTTCGGCTGGGCCGTTACTGGACTGGGCCAGGCCTGAGTTAAGTCGAACGTCGCTTGAATATCTCCATGATTTATTGGAGCCAACATTGTTCGGCTATACCCTCACAGTATTTGGATTGGATTCGTTCGGTTATCGGAAGGATGGAGACAATCGGCTACATTCTAATCGAGTAATTTAAGGGAAAATGGCCGATTGCTTTTTTTTTCCGAACGAATGAAAATAAGTGAACATAAAGTTGTTTAATCAAGGAAAAAAGGGTATCACACTTAAGGTTTATTACAAGCCTAATGTCTACTGGTTCAGAAGATGATTGATTGCTTCTATGGCCTCGGTCCTGATTCGGCTAACATTATCTAGCACTTTTTGGTCTTCATCTTCGGAACTCTGGATGCTGGATAACTTATTTTTGATCTGCTGGTCTTCTTTGATGGTCGAAGCTATCTTTAGTGAAGTTGCTTCTATGTTCTTCGGCAGATTGGCTATATGGGCCCTGTGAGACTGAATTTTGGCATTCAGTTCGGCTAGTTGAGCTTCTAGTCTGATTTTTTCATCCTCCATGGATTTCAGTTCAGGCTCCAAGGTTGCCAAGGAATTTCTCGTAGTCTGGATATGAGAGTGAAGATCTTTAATCTCCTGCTTTTTCAAAGATCTATCCTTCTGCAGAGCAGCCCTCGAAGATATGTTCTTGGTTGCCCTTCTCACCATAGCAAAGTGATCATCAAGATGGGCTGCAGATTCTAGGGGAGCCTTGAGAGCAGAAGGGATATCTTGATCAATGAGTTCAAGGAGGTCTTTTATCTGGTCTGCATCCTGAACCAGACTAATGGTATCCTTATTCAGCAGAATAATCACTTCTTTTAGTCGAGCCTGATTCTCCAGTGATAAAGTTTGATGAGAAGTGATCTCTTCACCTTTCTCAATAATGTAGTCCTCAATAGAGAAGGAGTAACTGGTGGTCGGTTTAGTGATGTTCTTCTAGACAAAGAGGAAGAAAGAAGGTGTTAGCCGATTGGGTAATTTTGCTAAAATATAGTATGAGACAAGGCATTACCTGTTGGGCTGATTGGTCATCAGGATGGGTTATACCCTGGCTTGCTGGAGGACTTGATTGAAGGTTCGGAAGAGATGGGTCTAGAGATTGATCAGGAGAAGTTTCCCTTGCCAGTTCATCTAAGATCTCATCTATTCTCAGTAAAGTAAATGATAATGAGCATAAGAGATAGATGTTGTTAAAGAGAAAGGAGAGGAGAATTGGTTGAACAGTGTTACCTATAGTCTCATCAGGTTTATGAGCCTTTGAACCTTCAGCTTCATGGGTCTCTGAAGTTTCGCTATCATGGATTTCTTCATCTTCGGTAGAAACTTCAGGGGTTGGTTCTGCAGGCGCTGAGGTATTACCCAGTATGGGAATTTCGACTTGTGGCTGCAATGGAAGAAGTGAGTGTAGAGGTAGTCAGGCTTACTGTTAAATAAGATGGTTGAACTGATAAGAAAACGAAAGGTTCATGCCTTAAGGGATGATCTGGCTTTCTTGGTCCTTGGTTTCTTGGGTAAGAGGAAACTTTCAGGTGTTTTCCTTTTGCTTTTTCCTCTGGAAGATGCAGCAGTTAAAGTAGCAGGAGTTCTCATGAGTGCCTTTAGAGGTGCTGAATCCAAAGTTGCAGAAGTTTTCATGAATTCCTTTAAGTTTGGAGCATCAAACCCCAGAGCAGGTTTGGGGCCAGCCGGATAGTACTGAATTGCTTTGGCAGGGGGAGTAAACTCAAGATCCTGTGCATGACCAGATGTTAAAATAAGAAATGGATTCAAGAACAAGAAATGATGGGTATAGTGAAATTACCTCACTGTCAGAAGCAAAATCGGGTTGCAAGTTTTTGCATAAAGAATGAACTGATATATTGAAGATATGAGCATGCCATTCTTGCCACCAAGAGACAAAGAGAGGGTGAGCATCATCTATTAGCCCAAATGGAGATGGTTCGTATATTGGTAATTCCCATCCTAATTCAAAGACCTTCTTGGCTTCCATTCCTTCTGTTAGTACTTCCCTTGATTTTATGATTGTTGAGAAGAGGAATTTTGGAGGCAGTTGGCCGCATCCTAATTGTCTGGCCACCATGTTTGGATAATAGAATTCATAGGTGGATTGTACTAATCTCCCATGATGAAATTCGGCTGGCAAAGTGCAAGGTTTGATAAAGGAGTTGAAAATCTCTGTGGATTCTTGGCCTGAACAACCAATTTCATAGCTAAACTTGCAGGGCAAAGTCAGATCTTCATTCTCTCTGTAAGGAAACCAGAGCACATTGCCGAATCCTTTGAAAAATAGCTTGAAGAGATGACCAATGTCTATATCAATGCTTATAGATGCTGCTGCTTCCCCATAAGTCTGACAAGCCTTAACCTTTGCTGTTCTGCCTTCAGCATAGTTAACTGAGGGGAAACTTAGGTTGAAGAGGCTCACAGGGGTTATCTGATGCATATATAGTTGGAGCCACATTTGAATTAGCCACCAGGGACCATTTACACAAGAAATTTCTCCACCATGGCGCATCTGAAGGGTGATCTGATGCATCATATGATAAGCAGACCCTAAAAGATATTTGCCTAATGGGATCTGGGTGCCTGCAGCTAAGTCTTCAGCCATTACCATGTGATTCAGGGTTGGTTCATTGGATTTTTCACAGAAGATGAATCTGCATAGCCACATATTCATGAAGGCTTTCAACTCTTTGTCAGAAACGGTGCCAGATGCATTCATATAGTTCTGGATATGTTTGATCCATCCACATCCAGAACTGACGGCTCTTTGATTACTCTTGCTCTTGTACTTATAAGGATATACTGGCAATAACACATTCAAACCAGTCATCATGAATACGTCGGCTAGAGTGATGGTCATAATACCATGACCAAAGACAAAGGCATTGGTGGCGTCAGACCAAAAGTGAGAAGCTGCTATCAGAAGGGAATCATTCCTGGGTGTCTCTGCTAAAGATAACTCCAGATAATGACTGATGTCCTGACTTTCCTAGTGGCTGCTGCTCTTCTCCAACATTCTCCTGTACCAGTTACGCCATCCGGTGATTGGGGGAAATGGCCAATTCTTGAATGTGTTTGGCCATCGGTTTGGTGAGGTGATCCCAGACTTGAAAGGAATTCTTTGGGTTTCCTTCTCAATGATTTCAGAAGGGTCAGGATTTCCCATTGGACCGAGGAAATAGGAGTCGGGGTTGGCAGCATAAGGGATCAAAATCTGGCTCTTGTACTCCTTTAGAAGATGATTGAAATCAGAGGGGAGTAAATCAAAAGAGGAGCGGAAGGATGAGATGAAAGTTGCCGAATATAAATGAAGTTTACCTCTGGAATTTCGTCCTGGGTCGCCATTGAAGATTGGAAGGAGGTCCGAGGTTGCGCTGAAAGCTTGAATTTTTGGGTAGCGGCTGCGGTTTTGAACGGTGATGACCTAGGAGGATGAAAGAGCTTGTGGTCAATTTCAGAATAAAACAATTTTTATCCCGAAATTGAGGGGGCATGTGTTAACACTGGATTTTGGTCGATTCTGGAAGATGACAGGTAGACCCACATGCGGGAAGAAGGGTGTTCGGCAAACAACGCAAGCGGTCGGCTAAATGCTTGTGCGGTCGGTTATTCTGGAAGGCGGTGACTCCATTCGGGAAAACAGAAGATGGCAGGCAAGACCGATCGGAAAGATGAGAGTTGTATTAATAAAAGAATCTATAAGTTTAGGGTAAGGAATCATAAGTTTCCAAGTTTGTTTAGAAGTTCCTTTGTAAATCGTAGTCCTTTAGGACTCACATTTTGTCTAGGGTATAAATGTTGACCCTCGACCATTGTAAGGAGAGTTCACAACCAAATCAATACAACCGGCCCCGTGCCAACTTTTGAGTCCTCTTGTCGTGTCGTCGAGCTCTTCGAGAGGAATCATCGATCCGTCGACCTCCGTAAGTTCCGACAACCTTGTTATCATGTTTAGTATCATGCGGTGGATTTAGACATGGTGCAAGCAGTCTTGTTTGTTTTCAATGGTCGTGCGGCGGATCTTTGCTTGACAATCAAGAAGTCTTTGCTTATGCTTCGTTTATGAGTAGATACCGTGCGGCAGGCGTTTACTCATATACTTAGTAAAGGCGAGATAGTTATCGGCTCTATATTAGATATGGCAAATCTAAATAGATTCATTAAGTTATCTAGTGTTGCATGTTTTAAATCTCTTATATATTTGTAACACACTTCTGCCCAATCTAGATTGATATTGTTCGGACTTCTTTCTCTTGTGGTTTTACTCGTGCTTCAACGATCATTGTCTATTCTTATATTACCCTTGCAAAATAGATAACATGCTCATAGTGGCCGAATTGTCTTAATCTAGATTGTCACATGTTGCGGGTTCATGCATGTTAATCACGTTTAAGCTTTAACGAAACTAGGTATCGTGCGGCAGATGCAGGTTTTAGTTTAGTTTAATCGCTTTTATTTGTACGTTCCTTCTTCATGGATCCCAATTCGGTTGGATTGCCGAGCTTGGTTATGCATTAACTCATAATTAATTTCACTTGTTCAAACGTGTCTTCCCATGCACATGCATTCGGCAATTAGGTCTTTACGTGCATTTACCTTACGATTAGTTGAATGATTTATGAATTTGTTGGCAGACAGCTCTCTATAGCCGTATGTCGTTGTAAGTGGCTTCAGGGCCGTACATGTGGAACTGTCCGGTATTACCCGACATGTTCCGGTTTGACATTTAATTGTTTTATCCCTTGTTAGTTTTTAGGTCAAACTGACTGGCACGCTTCCGGATCACGAAACACCCGGGAACTCAATTGAAGCCACGCTTTTCGGCTTGCTGTGTGTGAGGCACAGTACGTCACATTTTGTGTCAACAAGCATTTACTTTAAGTATTTACTTTGAGTATTTACTTTGAGCAAATTTAATACTTGTCTTTACATTCATAGAATTGTTATGCTAAAGTAAGTTTGGAACATAGGTTGCAAGTCTTTGTGCATAAATTTGATAGAAACACTTTTCTAGGCACAAGGGGTTAATTGGGCTATCCGTAGGATTTGATTATTGCAAGAAAATTTAGAATTAGCCCAATTCACCCCCCCCCTCTTGGGCATCTTGATCCTTTCAATTGGTTTTAGAGCCTCGTGCTCACGTTTTTAAGTCTAACCGCTTAGAGCAAGATGTCTCACGGGGATGGACCTCCTCCTATCTTCGAGGAGGATGATTTTCCATATTGGAAAATTCGCATGGAGGCTTACCTAGAAGCTCTAGATGTTGGAATTCTTAGAGCCGCCTCTCAAGGGTTCCCAGCACCTAAGAATGCCGCACAACTTCAAGGCGATGAAGTAAACTATGAAAAATGAAATGCAAAGGCTCGCAATACCATCTTTAGAGACCTTTGCAAAGATGTGTTCAATCATGTAAGTAACCACAAAGACACCCATGCACTATGGTCGGACGTTTGTGCGCTCTATGAGGGAACCAAGAGTGAACATGAGGAACGCTATCATCTTGTGATTAAAAAGCTAAATTCTTTTGAGATGCTTCCCAAAGAAAGTGCTAATGAAATGTATTCTCGTTTAAATGTTCTTGTAGAGGAAGTCAATGGGCTTGGACTTACTCAAATGTCACCATCCGACGTTGTGAGAAAGATCTTGAGTGTCCTCCCCATTGATAAATATGGGCACATTGTGACCATGCTACATAAAGGTGATCTTTCCATCGCTACACCGACACAAATCTTGGGAAAGATCAATGCTCATGAGATGTACATGCACATCACGCCACAAGATGGCTCATCCTCTACAAAGAAGAAAGAGAAGGACTTAGCATTCAAAGCTAGCCAAGATAAGGGCAAGGCAAGACTTGAGTATGAGAGCTCAAGTGATGAAGATGATGAAGAAAGTCTTGCTCTCATGGTGAAGAAGACCGCCAAGATGCTAAAGAAGCTAAACAAGAGTGGCATCAAGTTTGATGGCAAGAAGAAGAAGTTCTTCACTAGCTCAAGAAGAAAGCTAATCTCTGAGATGGATTACTACAATTGTGGCGAACTTGGCCACCTAGCTCATCAATGCACAAAGCCCAAGAAAGACAAGTTCAAGAATAAGGGCAAGAAAGATGATTTAAGTGATGAAGATGAAAAGAAAAAGAACAAGCCATACAAGAAGAGAGATGGCAAAAAGAGAGACTTCTACAAGAAGAAGAAGAGTGGCAAGGCCTATATTGTCGGTGATTGGCTCACGGACATTGATTCATCAAGTGGATCATCCAATGATGAGAGTGACAATGAGAAGGTGGCCGCCATTGCTATTGATCTTGCATCCTCACCGCCACCATCGCCATCATCCTCTACACACCTATGCCTTATGGCCAAGGGTGAACGCAAGGTAACTAAGAGTGATGATAGTAGTGATGATGAGCAAGCTAGTGATGATGATAGTGATAGCGATGATGATTCACCCACATATGATGATCTTGTCAAAATATTAAGAAAATACACTAAGATCATTAGAAAGAGTAGAGCTACAAATGAAAAACTTGATGCTAAAAATAATTCACTCTTAGCTAAGTGTGATACATTGGAAAAGGCTAATGATGAGCTCAAAGAAACAAATGACTCTATATCATCCAAACTCAAGGAGCTCAAATCTTCTAAGAAAGAGCTTAAAGATAAACATGATAAACTTGAGTGGGTGCACAATGAACTTATCATTAGTCACAACAAGCTAAAAGATAAATATACAACTCTAAAGATCAATTATGATACCCTTGTTATTGCACAAGAATTCTTACCAAATGAGCCACATGTTGCTACTAACCATGTTGTTAAGATTGATATAGCTACCTCATGTGATGATTTAATTGATGAGAGCATTGAGCATGGATCTAGTAGCAAAGGCAAGCAAGTGATTGAGTGCAATGACTATGATGAGTATGTCAAGCTCAAGAGTGACCATGAGAAGCTCATGAAAGATCTTGAAGAGATGAAAAGTCACAACACCATTGTGCTAGAAACTCTTGATCATGACAAAGAGTTGATCCTTGAGAATGAGAAGCTCAAAGAAGAAAACAAGAAACTCAAGGAAGAGAAGAACAATGATATTCTTAAGGAAGAGAACAAGAAGCTCAAGATAGAGAAAGAGCATCTCAAGGTGGGATTGAGCAAGTTTGCTAGAGGCAAGCATCTCCAAAGTGAGCTACTCATGAATACCGTCATGAAGATGGATAGAAGTGGCATTGGATATATGGCAAGTGTAGAGAAGAAGAAGGCTCAAGCTCAACACCAACAATCAAAGCTAAAGCTAAAGCCAAAGAGATGTTTTGAGTGTGGACAAGAAGGCCACTTTGCTCATGAGTGTCAAACTCCACCACCACAACCCTTGCCCAAGCATGCTAGACCCTTTGCTTTCAATGCTCACTATATGCTTAGAAAAGATTCTAGTGGAAAGATGAAAGTCATGTTCTTAGGACCCCCCAACAAGAGTAGGCCTAAGAAGATTTGGGTGGCTAAGTCACTTGTTGAGAAGGTGAAGGGCCCTTAATAAATTTGGATCCCTAAAGCTTGAATCTCTTATGTGTAGGTGAACTACAAGACCGGTGAAAGTCATTGGGTTATTGATAGTGGTTGCACTCAACATATGACCGGTGATCCTCGTATGTTCACCTCACTAGATGAAGAGGTAGATGGACAAGAAAAAATAACATTTGAAGATAATTCAAAGGGCAAGGTTAAAGGATTGGGCAAAGTGGCAATATCAAATGATCATTCCATCTCCAATGTGCTCTATGTTGCCTCATTGAGTTTCAACTTGCTATCCGTTGGGCAATTGTGTGATCTTGGCTTCCAATGCTTATTCACCGAGGAGGTTGTTGTATCCAAAGTAGATGATAAACAAGTGATATTCAATGGATTTAGATACAACAACTTATATCTAGTTGACTTCACCTCCAAAGATGCAAACTTGAAGACTTACCTATTCACCAAAACAACACTTGGGTGGCTATGGCATAGAAGACTTACTCATGTTGGGATGAGCTCACTCAAGAAGCTTATGAAGAATGATTTGGTGAGAGGGTTGAAGGATGTGAAGTTTGAGAAGGACAAGCTTTGTAGTGCATATCAAGCCGGCAAGCAAGTTGCAAACACTCATCCAACCAAAGCTTTCATGTCAACCACAAGAGTGCTAGAACTCCTACACATGGATTTATTTGGACCAACAACATATAAAAGTTTGGGAGGAAATCTCTATTGTCTTGTGATTGTGGATGACTATTCAAGGTATACATGGGTGTTCTTCCTTCATGACAAATCCAAAGTTGCATCTTGTTTCAAGAAGTTTGCCAAGAGAGCTCAAAATGAATTTGAAGTGAAGCTCAAGAAGATAAGAAGTGACAATGGCAAAGAGTTTGACAATACAAACATAGAAGCTTATTGTGATGAAGTTAGAATTAAACATGAGGTCTCCGCAACCTATACTCCTCAACAAAATGGTGTAGTTGAGAGGAAGAACCGGACTTTGATTACTCTTGCAAGGACAATGCTAAATGAGTACAACACACCTGAAGCTCTATGGGCGGAAGCAATCAATACCGCATGTTATGCATCCAACCGCCTATTTCTTCAAAAGTTCCTTATCAAGACACCATATGAGTTGCTCAATGGGAAGAAGCCAGACGTCTCCTTCTTTAGGGTGTTTGGTTGCAAGTGCTACATCTACAAGAAGCGGCAACACCTAGAGAAGTTTCAAAGACGTTGTGATATAGGTTTTCTTGTTGGCTACTTATTGAAGTCCAAAGCATATAGAGTATTTAATCATGCCACCGGCTTGGTTGAAGAAACATATGATGTGGAATTTGATGAATCTAATGGCTCCCAAGGAGCACATGAGAATCTTAATGATGTAGGTGATGAACCATTAAGGAAGGCTATGAAGAACATTCCGGTGGGAGACATCAAGCCAAAAGATGATGAAGATGATGTACAAGTCATTAACCAACTTTCTTCATCAAATGTACCACAAGATGGTGAAAAAGATGGGAGAGTGGAAAATGAAGATACTCATATCTCTCATGAGCAAATGGTGGTACAAGCACAAGATGTTGATGCTCCATAACCTCCTCCTCAAGTGGTCAATAGAAGAAACACACCTCTCCTACAAGATCATCCACAAGATCTCATCATAGGAAGTCCATCAAAGGGTGTGATAACTCAATCTCAAAAACTTACTTCATTTATTGCTCATCACTCTTGTCTCTTGCTATGAGCCTACCAAGGTAGAAGAAGCTCTTAAAGATCCGGATTGGATCAATGCCATGCATGAAGAGTTGAACAACTTCACTCGCAATGAAGTTTGGACTCTTGAAGAGCGACCAAAAGATGCAAGAGTCATTGAAATGAAGTGGGTGTTCCACAACAAGCAAGATGATCAAGGTGTTGTTGTGAGGAACAAGGCAAGACTAGTTGTAAAGGGGTTCTCTCAAGTTGAAGGTTTAGATTTTAGAGAGACCTTTGCACCGGTTGCAAGATTAGAAGTCATCCGTATCCTTCTTGCATATGCATCACATCATAAAATGAAACTATATCAAATAAATGTGAAAAGTGCATTTTTAAATGGCTTTATAAATGAACTAGTCTATGTTGATCAACCTCCTGGGTTTGAAGACCCTAGATATCCTAATCATGTTTATAGGTTGTCTAAGGCACTATATGGGCTTAAGCAAGCCCCAAGAGCTTGGTATGAGCACCTTCGGGACTTCCTCATTGAGAAGGGCTTCACCATTGAGAAGGTTGACACCACACTATTCACCAAGAAACTTGATGGGCATATCTTCATTTGTCAAGTATATGTTGATGATATCATCTTTGGATCATCAAATGAAGACTCATGCAAAGAATTTGGTGAATTGATGTCGAAAAAGTTTGAGATGTCAATGATTGGTGAGCTTACATTCTTTCTTGGTTTTCAAGTCAAGCAAATGAAAGAAGGCATCTTCATCTCTCAAGAGAAATACACAAAAGATCTTCTCAAGAGATTCAAGATGGATGAATGTAAGCCAATCAAGACACCAATACCTACAAATAGACATCTCGACTTAGATGAGGGAGGTAACCCGGTTCATCAAACTCTCTACCGTTCTATGATTGGTAGCTTGTTATATTTAACCGTATCTAGGCCCGACATCATATTTAGTGTGTGTATGTGTGCTAGATTTCAAGCTAGTCCTAAGGAAACACATTTAATTGCCGTAAAAAGAATCCTTAGGTATCTTAAGCACACACCAAGCATTGGTCTTTGGTATCCCAAAGGAGCTTTATTTGAATTAATTGGCTATTCCGATTTGGATTACGCCAGATGCAAAGTTGATAGAAAGAGCACATCCGGAGGGTACCATTTGCTTAGTAGATCACTTGTGTCTTGGTCCTCTAAGAAACAAAATAGTGTGGCTTTGTCCACCACCGAAGCGGAATACATTGCCGCGGGTGCTTGTTGTGCACAAATATTATACATGAAACAAACTTCACTAGACTATGGAGTAGTTCTAGAGAAAGTACCTCTTTTGTGCGATAATGAAAGTGTGGTAAAACTTGCAAATAATCTGGTTCAACACTCTCGCACCAAGCATATAGATATCCGCCATCACTTTCTAAGAGATTATGTGGCTAAAAATGATATATCACTAGAAGGTGTAAGATCCGAAGATCAATTAGCAGATATCTTCACTAAACTGCTAGATAAGGCTACATTTTGTAGATTGCGGAATGAGCTCAATGTACTTGATTTTAGTAACTTCACTAAAAATTGAGCTGGTGTTGTCCCTTGCATTCATTGTAATATACAACATGTTTAATTTGTGGCGATGCATATAGGGCTTGTCTAACATGGTTAAGATAACCGCCAAAAAGCGTGTGAAGAAGCTTAACCTTGGATCAAACTTGACAAGCGACTAGATTTACTTACAAGTATTGCATATGCATGAATGTTGTTTTGTTGTTTTGTTCCATTTGTCCTCTTGTTGCCTATTTTCTTAAAAAGAATTATAGCCTAAGGCAAAATATTTTGAAAAATATGAGGGTTTGAGAGAGGTCACTCACATCAGTCCTAATTGGTGTTTATTTGGATCTTATTCAAGTTGGGACTTGATTGGGAACAGGCAGCGCGAAGGAAGGTTAAAGGTTTGCTGGAAAAAGTGCACCAAACGCTGCACTGGACGCTGCTGTCCAGCGTTCGGTCAGTTCACAGGAGGTGAACTGCTGCCGAAGGAGTGACCGGACACTGCGTCTGTGCGTCCGGTCAAGTGGACCTTCAGTGTCCGGTCGATCGAAGGAAGGAAAGGCAGTACTGACTGGACCCTGCCTGTGTCCAGTCATGGACCACCGAACGCATCCGGTCCCGATTCTAGAGGAATTGCACCTCTCTGGAATCGACCGGACGCTGGGTGGTAGCGTCCGGTCACTACCACCAGAGCGTCCGGTCAGTGGATCTCGCGCGACTTCAGGCTCTTTTCTCCGTTTCCTAATTCGTCGTGTGTGGGGATCCTCATATAACCGTGCCTTCGTTTTCTTTCTCCATGACCTAACTCGCCCAAGCCCTAGCCTGCGCCGCCGCAAACTCGTCGCCATAGCCATGCTTTGTGCCCCGGCCATGCACGCCACCACGCTCAGCCCCCTCGCCAGCCACGCGCCGCCGTACCACGCCAGTGCCACAGCGCTAGCCTCCCTTGCCCGCGCTTGCCCTTGCCCGCACTTGCCGGCATCCTCGCTAGCCGCGCACCACTAGAGCTCGCCGCGCCGCCGTGACTCCCCGAGCACCACCGTGCCACCGTGTTTGACCGGCCCTCTTGTCACCATGAAGCGCCGTGTGCCCTAGCCCCATCTCCTCTCGGTAAGGCTAAGCTCGTTGGTTCAATTTCAATTTGCTTAGATCAAATTGCAATACAATGCGCTGATTTCTAAAATTCTTAGGGCCACCAGTTCTTCACTGCTCCTTGTAACCCTAGCCCCTGCCGGTTCCGAGGATTCCCCCACGTGTCGCCTTTTTCTTTTCTCGGATCGCTGATCGTCAGGTAGAAAGCCATTCGATTCAAGTTCGCATCTACATTGCTTTCTCTATTAGGGTTTCGCATCTATTAGACATATAGTATTTATTTGTATATCCATCTATTCTATCGTGCAGCGAGTCGGTTCCGTTGTGGTTCTTCTGGTAGTTGGCAGTCAACTCAGAGCTAAGCTCGCGAGTAAGGATCGAGGCCAAGCCTCGAAAGCGGCAGTTTGACAGTTGATCTTCATAAGCGGTAGTTCATCATCATGTCAGTTTAGATGGCTCGCACCAAGAATGTTGGTGGTGGCCTAGGTGATGATGATCGGAGGCCCCCGCCTCGCCAGCCAGCCGGATCTAAGGGCAAGTCAACCAAGCAGGTGACATCCAAGAAGTGGAAGTACCCCGATGCAGAGACTGTGAGAGCAGCAACTGTTGCAGAGGCCGTAGAGTGTGCTGAGAGAGGTGGTGCCCACAGCGGAGTTGTCATTATAGATCAACCGGTTTCACCAGCAGTCAGAGCTGCGATTGAGGAGGTTGAGCGTCATCATGGTAGTCCAGCTAGGACTACCACGTTTGTAGGATGACGGGTTACCATTGAGGAGGGTCCATCAGCACAGCAGCAGCCCCCACCAGCAGAGCCTGAGCTAGTTCAGTAGACTTAGGAGGGCGAGCAGGCCCAGCAGACTCAACAGGCCGAGGAGACAGAGCCAGCACCCCAGCTTCACCGCTCTGGATGGACCTGTGTACCAGTCTCGCCGAGGCCACCGACACAGCGGAGGGGATCACATCCTCCACCTAGACCATAGGGTCCACATCCAGTGGTACACCTTGACTTGAGGGCCGCTACCGCTAGGTAGGTTCAGCAGCTGCGTTTTGTTGAGTTTGAGGTTTGGTTTCCTCCGAGGAGGGATGAGAGGGTAGCTGAGGGTTTCTACATGCCATAGTAGGAAGATTTCTACAATTCTTATCTCAATAGTGGGGCAGTGTTCAGATCTCAGAGAGTCTGTCAGATAGAGTCTATTGTGGCAGCAGCCAGAGAGAGCATTTGGCCATACTTATCATATTTGCCAAGACTGACAGATTTAATTGGACGGACGGGGATATATGTACCATCTTGGGGTTGTCAGTTTTATGCTTCACTCTTCATCGATCCACATCATAGGTTTATTCACTTTGCTTTTAGAGGCAAAGACTACAGAGTGACGAGTGGTAGGGCCAAAGAGATACTGAGGCTACAAGAGCAGCCTATCAAGATGCATGAGGTTTGTTATGGATAGCAGGGGCCTCCCAGGCGTCCTCATGGAGGGCAGGTGCCCCCTACAGATTTAGTGTGCCATTGCTTCAAGGAGCCCTTTAGTGAGGGGTCGAGCAGGAACCCTAGTGACTTGACTCCTACAGCGAGAGTGCTAGAGGCCATCATCAGGAGGACACTGCTTCCTAGGTTGGGATATAGGGAGGGCCTGACTCACTTACAGCTCTGGCTTCTCAATGCCATCATGCAGCAGATGGTATTTGATATCTAGGATCTCCTGCTTTCAGAGATGGAGGACACAATAGCTGAGGGATTCAAGGGTCGCAGGCAGCTTCCCTATGCTCACTGGATCACGTTACTCATCCGTAGAGTTATGCTTGATAAGCCCCTTGGTATGATGGATGAGTATACAGGTGCCACCACAGAGTTCCCAGCTTACAACCTGTCATAGAGGATCAGACACACCACTCCTTAGGCACCCAGACAGCCTAGCCGTCGTCCTAACATGCCAGAGTCCGTAGCTCAGTAGGATGAGATCATCAGAGGGATTGCAGCCACTGAGGAGGAGGAGCTAGAGGCACAGCAGGAGGTGAGCGAGTACAGTGACAGCTCTGACGACGACTACCAGCCTATACCTCAGATGCCTCCATGCAGACATGATGCAGAGGCCGGTAGCTCTAGTTCTACTCCACCTGCTCCGCAGATAGACCCCGCTCTCATTGCTATTCTTGAGCGGATGCAGCAGGATCAGACACGACAGGCATAGGAGACAGCTGCCAACTTCGCATAGTTTCAGGCTTGTCAGGACGAGTTTCAGTGGCAGCAGCAGCTCCTTCAGCACCAGCAGTTACTTATGCAGCAGCAGCTCATGTGATTCATGCAGCATGTAGTGACAGCCATTAGGGTCCCACTGCCACAGCCTTTGCCCTAGCTTATATAGCCTCCTACCACTTCGATGACTCCAGCAGTACAGCCCAGCGGGCTCCAGAGTCAGGGATAGCCTCTAGCTCAGTTTGCTTCACCTCTTGTACAGGTGTCCTAGTGGTTAGCCTCACCCGTGGTAGCCCCGCAGTTCACTCCACTTCAGACGAGCTTTACACCAGAGCACTCTTCCTCACTATTCATGCCTGACACGTCAGTCTCCAGGAGTCTTAGAGCATCCTTCAGCGAGTTAACCGGCATGCCTACTCCGCCTCATATGCATACCGCTGGTCCATCTACAGCAGCTCCAGTCGTAGTGACTACTCAGAGGCTCCCCTCATCTATCACCTCATCAGATCCTACGACAAACATACTAGCAGCTTCACAGGCAGCACCAGCCTCGGCTCAGACCTAGACCACTTCAGCGACACTTCCTGCCACAAAGGGTCAGTCAGTTCAGAGCTCAGGGTCAGATGATGATGGTGCCCAGTTCTAGCTTGCCCCACGTACTTCAGCGCCTGACTCGTCCGCTGTAGCCCTGCCGATCGACCCTTAGGTTTTGGTGCTTGACGCCAAAGGAGGAGAGGGTTTGAGTATGTAGACTCAGAGGGAGCGAGTTTTAGGGGGAGCTAGTTATCTAGTATTAGCTTATTATATACATTTAGAGTTTTATTTGTGTGATACACTATTACTTATGCATTCGTGTGTTTACTTTCATGCATACTATTATATATATATGATAGTGCTATCTACGTGATTGTGATATATGACATGTGTGATTTCTACTTTGCATTATCTATATGTCATATCACTTGTGTTATGCTCATTTGCTTTTGCTTCTGTATTTATACTTCGAAGCAAATGAGCTTTGTTACTTGTACTCATGCTTAATTCATATCCTTTGAGTACATTGTGTTGGCTTGGGTCATATAAGCTTGCCTAACTCTTTTGTTCTTATCGACAAAAGCTTATATGAACCAAGCCTGTTAAAAACCTCACTCTTTAATATACTCGAGGTGGTATTGTCATCAATCACTAAAAAGGGGGAGATTGAAAGCATCTAGGCCCCTAGTTGGATTTCAGTGATTAATGTCAATACAAGATTACTATGACTAACATGTGTTTTGCAGAGGCAATTAAGTTAGGTCATGGTAATGGAGATCGATTGGGCAATCGAGGTTGTCATGCCCCTACGATGGAAATCATTTCGGTTTTCAAAGAATTGGACGACAAGGTTAAGGATAACTAGTTCTAAGTGTCAATTGAAGTTGGAGAGACACTTAGAGTAGTTTAGGACTTTATTTTTCCTTTGGCCGTACTATGAAGGGGGGTATGAACGGGTAGCTTGACCTAGTTGAGTCTAGTGAGTTAGGTGTGGTGTACACTTGTTAAAACTAGCTCTAGGTAGCTCCTATGAATGCCTAAGATCCTTTGGAGCAAACTTCATTCATATATGTTCGAAAGTTGGAAGTAAATGGAGGGTCAAATACTGACCGGACGCTGGCTCCGGTGCGACCGAACGCTGGCCGCAGGGTCCAGTCAGTTCATTTGACTGAGGAGATCAAGTCTGGTGTGACCGGACGCTGAGGGCCAGCGTCTGATCGACTCCAGTAAGGGTCCAGACTTGAGAAAGTGTGACCGGACGCGTCCGGTCAGTGGTGACCGGACCCTGAGTATCCAGCGTCCGGTCGATTACAGTAAGCATCCAAGAGCGACCGGACGCGTCCGGTCAGTACTGACCAGACCCTAATAGCATCCAGTCATCACGTGAAAACTGTTGCGCGAGTTGAACTGACCGGAGCATCCGGTCAAATCGATCGGAGCGTCCGGTCACCCCACAGAAGCTAATAACGGTTCGTTTTTTAGGCTGCCTTATAAATAGAAGCTCCACTCATGAGTGGAGTCACTTTTGCTCATTCCAACAGCTGAGAAACACGTTTGTGAGTGCCAAGAAGAGCAAGGTCCTAGTGAGGTGTTTGTGATTTGAGAATCCAAGAGTGAAACCTCATTAGTGAATCAAGAGTAGCAAAGTGTGCACCTATCTTCTCATTAGGCTTCGCGTGGTCAAGTGAGAGTTTGTGCTTGTTACTCTTGGTGATCGCCATCACCTAGACGGTTTGGTGGTGATTGGGAGCTTGGTGATCACCCGGCAGAGCTTGTGGGTGACCTAACTCAAGTTGTGAGCGGCTTTGGGTGATTCGCCGCGATGGAGTGTCGAAGAGTCAACCCATAGAGAGCACTTGATCCTTGAGCGGATCAAGGGGGAGCTACACCCTTGCGCGAGTGCTCCAATGAGGACTAGTAGAGAGTGGCGACTCTCCGATACCTCGGCAAAACATCGCCGCGTTCCTCTCTCCATTTACTTTGAGCATTTACTTTGAGTATTTACTTTGAGTATTTACTTTGAGCAAATTCAATACTTGTCTTTACATTCGTAGAATTGCTATGCTAAAGTAAGTTTGGAACATAGGTTGCAAGTCTTTGTGCGTAAATTTGATAGAAACACTTTTCTAGACACAAGGGGTTAATTGGCCTATCCGTAGGATTTGATTATTGCAAGAAAATTTAGAATTAGCCCAATTCACCCCCCCTCTTGGGCATCTTGATCCTTTCATGCTTCATCGTCGACCAATGCCTGCCAGCTAAGCGGGAGACTCCCTTGGTGGTCGAATTTTACCACGTCTTCGCTTCGCTCCGATTAAAGCTGGTGTGCTATCAAGTTGCTCCATGCTGTTCGGATCAGGGTGCTGATCCTGGACAGCATGTCGGGGACCTTGATGAGTACATTTCATACTTACTTTCTTTAACCCTGCTATAAGATTCATTCTTCATCTTCCAGCAGGCTCGGGGACTAAGTGGTTACACTTCACCTAGCGGTGAATGTAGTGCTTCTCTTCTGACTTACCCTTCTTATCGACTAAGGAGACTAAGTGGGCATACTTCACCTAAGGTGGAGAATTTTTAAATTTTATCATGAGCCCCTTACATCCTTCTAGCAAGCCTTACTTGGTGAAGTCCGAGGTCTGCCGGTCAGCTAAACAGCTCGGCAGCTGTCTCCATAGCTCGGCTGGGTGATTAAGCTAGTCGACAGGCATTTTCACCGCCCAAGTCACCAGCTGAGTTGGTCGGCTTTTATACTTGTCGCTTGGTTCGTCAACTAATGGAGGTCGGCTTCACGACAAACTGCTCGGCCTTGATCAAGACGACGTCGCCAAAGGATATAAGACGCTCGGGGACTAGCTGGATATGACCCCCGGTACCCACAAGACAAGACATGGGCCGCGCCTCAAAGGTGGCCCAGCCCACAAGATCGAGGCGTACGGTGCATGGCTCAGCTCGGCGTGCACCGCTGTGATTTATTAGATATTGTACCAAATAGGATATTCACCTTGTAACCCTACCCCTCTAGAGGATATAAGGAGGGGCATGGGTCCCCTAGAGAACATCCCAATAGCAGATTCAATATCAGATCCAATCTCATACGATAGATAATACTAAACAGCAGACCACAGGAGTAGGGTAGTACGTCGTGCCGGCGGCCCGAACCTGTCTAACTCTTTTGTCATCTTGTTCTTAATCACGCGCACCTCCTCCGAATAATCTACCATCATGGGTAGCCCCTCGGTGGACTGCCGAGCATCTTTTGTCGATAGATATGTAATTATAAATAATGTTATATTTTAAGTGTAAAACTATCACATATGTTTAACGGGATCCATTTCTCGGGGTCCTGGTATGCATTATAGATGGCTGAACAGGTAGCCCGACTCTATCACTATTGGGGCATGATACTATTAGACACTAACTTATTTATGTCGTGTCGTGTCAAGCCATCGTGTCCAACCTCGGCCCAGATACAACTCTATAGGGACTAAATCGTGTCGATGCGCACGACGACCCGAGTCAGCGGCGCACTGTCACTTCGCCGCAGGACGCAGCCACCCCATCACATGTCGCATCGTCGTAGTCATAGTTGCGCCTCGTGCAAGGTCACTGCCACTGAGAGAGAGGCAGGAAGCGACCTAGAGGAGAAGATGACGTTGGGAGCAGGGAAGGAGTGTCCTAGGACTAGGGTCCGCTAGCCTAGGGAGCGAGAGGGTTGTACGGTCCAAACAATGCGATATTTTAAGTGTAAACATTCTAGTTTTTTTTTAAAAAAATGGATCCATTTTCTAGGAGGGCCTAGTATACATTATAGATGGCCGAACAAGTGGCCTGACCTGACACTATTAGGCACTCTACTATTATGCACTGTAACTTGCTCATGACGTGTCGTGTCGTGTTGAGTCGTCGTATACGCAACCCTCGGCCCAAGCACGACCTTGTAGGGACTAAGTCATGTCGATGGGCATAATTGCCCGAGTCTGCGATCCACTGTCACCATCGCTGCAGGCTGCAGCCGCGCATCGTGCATGTCATCGTGCCGCCATCGTCATAGTCACGCCTCGCGCAAGGCCGCCGCCGAGAGAGAGAGAGGCATGAAGTGACCTAGAGGAGAAGATGATATAGGGAGAGGGAGTGTCATGAGACCGGCGGCCGTTGGACTAGGGAGAGAGAGGGTATTGTGGTCGGAAGCTAGAGGCAACCGAGAGAAATTCACGGCCAGGAAGGAGGAGAATGGGAGAATATGAGGAGGAAGTTGGTTTTATATCTAGGTTTTCAGTCAAAAGCTACATCCAACGGTAAAAAATGTTGTAAGTCAATCCAATGATCGGGGATAATTTGGCTGCCATCGTACCAGCCCATTAGTGATGTCGTGCCCGTACCGCACAGTGGGCCAGAGTCACGGTCTAGACACGGCGCTATACCGGTGCCCGTGCTCGCACCAGCACTATGAACATCGTGCTATGCTGGACTCGGGCGTTCTTTTTAGGGCTGCGCTCATGCTGGTTCATCGGACCTGGCTCGTTAAGCCATCTATAGCACACCAAGAGTTTGTAAATATTCTTGTTGCTCGCGATTTGGCTAAGCAATCGTCTTTAAATATAAGGGCGTGAGAGCCTGTTTAAGTTCAAAAAAAAAATCGCTGGCTGGCGTCTAGCTAATTGCTTCTTAGTACACGTGGCGCGTTTATTTTTGCATCCTCAAAAGCGCTTGCCAGCCCGGACAGTGTTTCCCAAAGGGTCGAATTTGTACATTCTCTGTCCCAAAAAGAATTTGTTAATGACATTTTTCTTTGGGAGGGAGTGCACATCGAGTTACTACTCAGAACGGAAATTTATCTGGCGAGAGATTTGCTGGCCAGCACCCGGCCACTTTGTACGCATACAAAACGGTCAAAGACACGGAAGGCGATCTCAGCTACTCTACCAGTCTCCCTAGAAACAGCATGCTGCAGTCCGCTGTTTGCACGGCCGCCGGCTGCTGGCAGCTGGATCTGGATCGCTTCATTTCGTTGACGCATGAGCTAGTAGTCAGCACTCAGCAGACGCCGTCACGTGCACCGCTGCGCCAAAAGCTCATGCTTCCTTCCCGCCCGCGTCCTCCCCCGATCCACGACGACGGTGCCAACCAAACCAAGTAACCAACCAACGGCCACGTCGGCGCCACGCGCTCGATCTGCAGACTGAAACCAGCGGCCAGCTTCCCCCTTCTCGGTGTGCGCGCCGATCGCAGCCGCACGCGGTGCTCCTGCATGCTCTGCCTCTGCTATAAAACGCGTCCCATCGCCACGATTATCCTCACGCCAAACTCCTGACCAACCCCGGCCACCCGGTCCGCGACGCGGCGCGCGACGACGATGCACCTCGCCATGGCCCTCGCCCTCCTCCTCGTCGGCGGCGTTGTCGTCCGCGCGCAGCCGTTCGACTACCCGACGGCAAAGCCCTCGACGACGTGGGCCAACACGGACGCGTCCCTCCCGCACCACGTCACGTACGCAGACGGCTCCGTGGCGCGCGCGGCGCTGCTGCGCCTCAACCCGGCGGGGTACGGGCCCTCCTACGCCTTCGGCTTCTTCTGCACCAACCACCAGGCGCCGCCCTGCACCGAGTTCCTCCTCGGCGTGGCCGTCGTCTACTGCAACAGCGGCGGGCTCATGACCTCCGTCGTGGCGGGCATCCCGCAGGTGGTCTGGTCCGCCAACCGCGGCCGCCCCGTCGGGGAGGGCGCGTCCGCGGAGCTCACGGCCACGGGCGACCTCGTGCTCCGCTCCGCCCCTGGTGGCGCTGTCGTGTGGTCCGCGGGCACCGCGGGGCGGTCCGTGGCCGGGATGGCCGTCGCCCGCGACGGCAATCTGGTGCTGATCGACGCGCGGAACGCCACGGTGTGGCAGTCGTTCGACCACCCCACCGACGCGCTGCTCGTCGGGCAGTCGCTGCGCCCCGGCGCGCACCTCGTCGCCAACTCCTCCACCGCTGACTGGTCCGCGAGCCGGCTCTACCTGACCGTCGCCGACGACAGCCTCAGCGCCTACGTCGACGCCAAGCCGCCGCAGCGATACTACCACCTGGGATTCAGCAAGGTCACCGGCGCCTACGCGACGTACGCCAACGGCAGCCTCGCGGTGTTCGATCCGGCGGCGGCGCCTGCTGCTTCCACGCCGCTGGCAACCATCCAGCTCCCCGCTGTCGGCGGCGGGGCGGTGCAGTACATGCGGCTGGAGCACGACGGGCACCTCCGGCTGTACGAGTGGAATCCCGCGGGGTGGGCGCCGGTGTTCGACGTCCTGCGCCTCTTCCCGGACGACTGCGCGTTCCCGATGGTGTGCGGCGCGTACGGCGTGTGCACGGACATGCAGTGCAGCTGCCCCGACGCGGCCAACTTCCAGGCGGTGGACTTCCGGAGGCCCAACCGCGGCTGTGTCCCGACGGCGCCGGCGCTGGCTGCATGCGGCGGGCCGTCGGCAAGGCTGGTGTCGCTGCCCGGGCTGGCCTACTTCAACGACCCGGCCACCAGCCTAAGGGCGCTGGAGAGGGTGAGCGACGCCGCGTGCAGGAAGGCGTGCCTGGACGAGTGCAGGTGCGCGGCGGCGCAGTTCGTGTACGGGGGCGACGCCGGCGACGGCTTCTGCTACCTGCAGTCGGAGGTGCTGTCGATGGAGACGTCGCGGCCGGAGGTGGTGCACTACAACTCCACCATGCATCTCAAGGTGCGGGCCACGCGTCGTCCATCAGCCGGATTTTAGCTCGAGTGGAATGGACTGCTTTTGCCTTGGATTACATTACATACGTTTCCAGTCCAATACAAGACTTGTGATCGAGATATGACAGAATAAAGTCGTTTTTTTTCCTGGAGCTATTATTATATTCTTAGTGCGAGTTGAAATTGACAACGTGCAGAAATGTGCATCAAAATTCAAATGCCAGCAGCAACTGTGACTGACAAATTGAAATGGAAGCCAGCATTTCCAGTGTGATCTCATTAGCCCACCTGCTTACTTGCTTCGTGTACCAGGCCCACATAGCCCACCTGTGAAACAAGCCCACATCCCTCGCTTGGGCCTTTCTATTCCCAAACAAAATCCCAACGTAGACGCAGGGCGCTGCAGCAGCCAGCAGGGCGGTTGAGGGCGGAGGCGGCCAGGTCGCTGGGCTGAGGCAGCGCGGGAGCCGCAACTGACGAGGGCTTTCCAACTCGGATCCAACGCCGTGTGGATCCGTGCTCTCCCTCCCGCCGCGCCGGAGGAAAGGGAGTGCCGGGCCGACGCCAGGACGCCGTGGAGGAGAAGAAAGGTGGGCAGACGCCGACAGCGGATGCTCACCGTCACTGACCTCTGCTCCGGTGAGATTGCGCCGCCTCTGTTTCCCTTTCTCCTCTCATGTGCGTCTGCCCCCGCGCGCGGGCCGATGGGATTTTACCCTCTATCCCCAGTCTTGGTGTGTGTGTTTTTCATCTGTAAATCCCGTCCGCCTCTGTTCATTCAAATGCACGTCTGTAGCTTGTGCTATATGGGGATTTTATTTACTAGCCTTAACTGAGATGAACGCTACCTTGATAAATGATAATTTCGGGATGGGATGAAGGCTACCTTGATATACCTATAGCATTAGTAATATTCCAAAATTGCTGCAGAACACAGCTGAGCGGAAAGACTGTCTTGCACTGCCAAGCTGCTGAAAAACTTAAGTCCGTCATTGCCTGTGCAGAATCTTGCATCTCGTAGCAATCTAGTTCATGACATCATGCATAGACGATTGTATCTTGCAGTGATGCTCGATTGCAATGAGCCACAATTGTTTTCTGCTTCCTTTCCTTGCTGTAGCATGCATATCTGATTTTTGTTCTATCAAAACCGAACAAAACATATGACCTTTGGACTCTGACATCGAGGCTAAAAGGACTTAATGCTGTCATTTTTCATTCAGGTGAAGTTGACTTTACGAAGTACATGTCACGGCAGGACAAAATTTCATAATGCTTTGGCAAACGAGTTGTAGGCTATGGCAACCCGTATCCTGTCGCGTCAAAATCTGAGAAAGCTGGCTTCATTCACTCTCCAGAATATATCCCAGAGGCAACTAATTTCACCTTACCCTCCAGCTCTCAGGTAATGAAACAGTTTCAATTCTTACTGATTTTGAGTCCTCAGTTGTATGCATATACGCCAAAGGAGAAAGAGAAACACCACATAAGCAAAATTTATGCCTAATTGCATGATCCCAACGTCCTGGGGCTTTTCAGGCCGCAACATGTTTTTTACCCTTTTCGATTAGACATAGAGGTTGCAACTGATTTTGCAATATGAAACCACAAAGCTATTACTCCAGTTATTCTGTAAGTAGCAAGTAGTCTCTTCTGCTGAGTTCTGGAACATATATCACGAGAGTTCACTGATTAAGTGTTACCCACCTAGTCAATCAAATTATTGTCTGAAGCTTACTAATCCAAGATGTGAGCAAGGGTGTCATAATGGTTTTGATTCCTTTTTCATGCATGACGGTTTCATTTAGTTCTCCTTGTATTTTCCTTCTGTTTATTACAGATCTACTATTGCTTCTCCCAGCAAATTCCTCACCCCCCTTTACCTGTCTGGGCATTCATTGGCTGTGAGATGGGTAACCTATGGATCAGTGAATCTAGTTCTGTCTGATGATGGAAAGCCCAAGTTTCAAATTGAGGAGGTGGAGCCCTCCACAAAGAGAAGGTACTTGACAAAGAAGCGCTTGAAGGTTCAGAGGAAGAAGGAAAAGAAGAAGAGGAAGGAGGCAAATAAAAATGATCCACGGCGCATCAGGCCCAAGGGAAAGAAGATAAAACAAAAATTTCCCACACCTGAAGCTAGGCTCAAATATAAGATCGAGAAGGTAGTGTACATATACCATATTATATGGATTGGTCTGGTTTGCTTGGCTCATGTCTTGCTGATCCATTTCTTCATGCATATTGCTTGATGTATCTGTCAATAACATTATCAAAATAAGATTCCTAGTTATTATGCAGCATCTGAATCACCATTGTTGTTCTATCCTTACAGTCAGTTTTCTTACAGAACATGTCCAAATTGTTTTCTCTGCTCTGGTTTCTATGATATAATGTAGTGTAGTTCTTTGTATTAAAGTCCATTTAATTTCTTTGAACCCTAATTGAAAACTATATTATTTAATGAAGACAGTGTCATTTGTCCCTTTTATTTCTTTGGTTTCTTAGGAGAAAATAAATTGAAATGAGCCTTTTTCTCTTTCAGGCCAAACTAAAGGAAGCTAGGTTGGTCGAAAAACTAAAGAAGTATGAGATTGCCAAAGCTCAAGGCCCTATGGCTAAACCAGATGATCTTAGTGGCGAGGAAAGATTTTACTTGAAGAAGGTTTCACAGAAAAAATCAAATTATGTCCCTGTTGGAAGGCGAGGAGTGTTTGGAGGCGTAATTCTGAACATGCATTTGCATTGGAAAAAACATGAAACTGTGAAGGTCATATGTAAGCCCTGCAAACCAGGGCAGATCCAGGAATATGCAAATGAGATAGCCCGACTGAGTGGTGGTATCCCTGTCAACATCATTGGAGATGACACCATAGTCTTCTACCGAGGAAAGAACTATGTTCAGCCAGAAGTTATGTCACCTGTTGATACGCTGTCAAAGAAAAAGGTAATTAGGATGTTTCTAGTTTATTTTTGTTGCTATGGAAACAACAAATCTTTGTTTATGGATGCTGCAAATGATTTTGTTTCCAAAACTCTTTTGTCTTTATACCTCTTCACTAGTAGCTCTCGTTCAGAGCTGGCAAATTGTTTGTTTATTCTTGTTGGTTTCCCCCTTTAGTGTAACCCAACTCGCTTGACACTTAAAGGTTTTGCTGTTGCTGTAGATAGATTGATGCATGCTATGAAAATGCAATGGCTCTCTGCTCCCTTTATGTTTTATAACACAACAGATATGCACAGAACAATAAACTAGTAAAACTTGTTAAACCTTTTCATTGATTTAAATTCATGTATGCATCATACCTCCCGTATTCCCAGTTCGTGTAACCTAATGCACAGCTCAGGTTCTTGCAATCCTCTTGTCTTGATAATTAGCCATCATGCCGATTCTAGATCTACATACATCTTTTAAATGCCCTTACATCTGCCCTTCTTTGATCATCAGGCACTTGAAAAATCAAAATATGAACAGTCGCTGGAGACAGTTCGGCGTTTCATTGCAATATCTGAAAAGGAGCTTGAACTTTATTATCGGCATGTTGCACTTTATGGAATTCCACAATCCCACAAAGCTGATCTTGTTTGTGGTGATGATAGAGAAGCTTCTTTGCTTAAAATGGGGGGATTGGATCAAGGGAAGGACCAAGAGCCTCATTTGGCTACCAATCAGTTTTCTGATCTTCACATCAGTGATGTTTCTGAATCTGATGAAGAAGATAGTTCCGGTAGTGAATATGATGTTAATAACAATGAGACTGAAAGCATGACCAGCATTTCTGAAGACGCCAGTGTTTCTGATCATGGCGGTTTAGCCAACTGGGGCGAAGTGTGATTACCTTGTCTCACATAATTACATTGTTGGCTAGAAATTTGCCTTACCCCGAGCCACCTTATTATAACATGGGTGTTCCTCATCAGTCATCACTCAGTTTGAATGATATCAATGTAAGATTTTGCTGTACCGAATCGTCATATTATGCTGATTAGAGGTTACAGCTTTCTGTCCCTTCTGTTGTCAGCTATAATTAAGCTTATTTTTGTGGTCGTTTATCTTGAAAGGCTTGATGTATGCCAGTGCAACAAATTCAGCCTTATCTGTCATCTGTCACCAAATGCGGTGGTGTATCTTGCATATCCGTCTAAAAGTGCTCTCTCCTTGCTGTCAAAAGTTAAGTCAGTTTGGGAGCTGGGACCCATATGACATCTGTGGAAAAGTATACATTACCAGCTACTGCGAAGAGATACTATATTGTACTGCTCAAGAAAGTATCCTCTGAGTTGGCCTCACTACTTGGCCACCAACACCTGATTAAGCAGTGAGGTGATTTCTGATTATATGAATAACAACCTTTGAAATCCAAGTCTTTCTCCTGAGGTGATTGGAGTGGTCACGGGGAGTAACTCGCACGATACTCCCACCTCTTTTTATCACAGCATCCTTGGAGAATTGCACGGGCCGTGCGTCACTTTCTGGAGGCTCTCCTTTTCTTCCCACAACGATCAATGATGTTGCTGGGTAGCATATATATTATTTCTGAACAGTGGTGACAGTTCATGGGTGAATGAATAGTAGCTGGACAAAAGAGGAACCCACTGTAAGTCAAATATTTGGATAATCTGTCGCTCTCCTCCTGAATTTAACAAAATGCTTGCAAAGTTCTGTCACTGTTTCGTAAAAAAAAAGTTCTGTCACTGCATTTTTGCATGATTCTGCCACTGCCGTTGTTTGTGGATTTGAAACTTTATCTCTGAGAAGGGTTCTTCCAGAGACCAACTAGAGAAAAGTGTGTGAATCAATTGACTTTGGGGAGAAGCATGCATACAAGAATATTTGCGTGGGTTCCCTTGTGACGCAAGTCTTCATTCAAAATTGCAAATGGAGAACCATAACTATTCCACCAGAAAGCCACTTGTGAGTCGGTGAGATAAAAGATGCATGAAGCCCTCAAAATTTATTCTGTTCCTATGGACCATGCTGGCGTATGGAAACATTTGCAGGTACGAGCTACAAAACACAAGCCACCAACTTTTGCATTCATATACAGATATTCCTCCTCTTCTATATATAGACGTAGAGTCAGGAGATGTTTATGCTAATGCTTATGCTAATTTGTTGTAGGAGGAAAACACATTTTGTTCGCTTAAAAGTATTGCTAAAGACCTAAAGCAGTTCAAGCGAACATAATACTGTACGTTCTACAAGGAATCATATACTGAAACCAAACTCAACCAAAACTCACAGAAGTCAACACATGTATGCATAAAGCTTGGTCAGAAACATGTACCAACGCCAACACGGTTTTGACCACATATATATCTCCATACACGCAAGACACACGAAGCAGAAGTGGTATACTATTCCAATTTTCAATAACACATTTTGGATATATATTGTGCCTTCCAATCTCTGTGATGCTTTCTAACAAATAAAATTATGATAATATAATTATTATGTACGACATTCTTAGCTGTATATATGACGTGTGTGTTGTGGTGACCAGAGCTGTACATAGCTGACACTAGCATATAGGCTCTACGTATATATCCACCAGCACCCTAGCCAGTGAGGCTAGCATCGAATGTGTTCTTCCACTACTTCACGAGGTAGGTCAACTGCTGAGCAGAGCAGTACTTAAACATATCATCACGCTAAGCATTAGATAAGTTATTGTTAATGTGTCTAGCTGTCATCTCAAAGAAGATTCATGTACTGGTCTCCCACTCAACAATATCATGGAGACCTTTCTGTGACAAGATTCACATATTCGATCTTCTCTTTTTCTCTGGTGTGGGGTTATTTGGTTGCTGAATTTTCTGTCGGTACGCCTTTTCCTTGGTGTCATTTTCATAACTGGCTATGGTACGGTCACTCTCTGTTCTCATTACGCAAGAACAATTCAGTATAGATGGTCACTTGCTTCTGTTAAAAGTTTGGACCACACAAATATCATTGTGTGTATTTCTAACAATACGTACATAGCTAATAGAGACAACAATAGTACAATTTGATGGGATAGAATGAAATAGCAGTATCAGCCATAATTGTTGATAAATGATGCAGTCTTAGGGCATATATGATTTAGCAAAAAAATGTTACTAAAGGAACCTTAATATATATGTTGGGGCCTGGTTATATAGTTGCTCACTATTGATGAGCCAAAATAAAAAAGATAATCATCCGCAGTACTGCTTCTACAGGCAATAAATTATATATTGCAATCTGGATAGTTAATAACACTGATGAGATAGAACTTGATCTGTCGCTTTCGTTCCATCGTATTACAGGTTTGCTCATCAATAATAATCACTATCCTAGCGAGCTACGACAACTGGGGCATTAGCGTGCAATATTGCACCTTGCCAGTTCCTACTTCATATCCACACAGTGGAAAGGCAGCAGAGATAGGCAAACTCATTATCATTACCAAAATTTGTTTCATGTATCTGTAAAACCTGTAGACCTGCTACTAGTTCCACATCTTTTTTTTGTTAGCTTTCTTAATTAAATTGAATGTATATATAAATGTATGATAATAATATGTATGAAACATACTATGTATATACATATCTGATCATGTAAATAGCAGGGTACTATAGCAGCACTTTTGTGGAGCCTACATTTTCAAGGAAGCAGGACGGCCAAGCAGCAAATGTGGCGTAGAGATACTGAGAGACGGGGTACTGGTGGACTAGCTATATAACGGTGCCAGGTCCTACCTTCTCTCCTCTTCCTTTCTTTCCCCTTTGCCTGCAGCCAACTTTAGCCTCTCTCTCTCTCTCTGATATCTTTCTCTCTCCCCTCTTCTCTCTTCCTAGTTCCTACCCCCTCCTCTGCAAGTTAGAGAGATCAGGCCAGGCAGCTGTAGCTAGGCTAGCTAGCTAGGGTTGGTGCTTGGAGGGAGAGAGGTAGCCTTTCCTCCCTTGCATATCAAGCCTTGAGATCAGGCCCCGCCTTTCTGACCCCAAATACAAAGTTAGTAGTCCTCTCGGTTGGTGGATAGTGGATACCGCCAGAGGTAGACAGATCAAGGAGGGGAGCTAGCGGTGCAGAAAGAGAGAGGATCATCAGCCAGAAGAGGAACAAGGAGGAGATCAGGGGCCTGGCAGTACGTAGCTGTTGGATATATACATAGCGAGTGAGGGCCGGCCGAGGATACTGTACAGATATGTCTCAGGCGATGTCCGGCGGTGGCGGCGGCGGCGGCGGTGCGGGGCAGTTCGGCGACACGACGTTCACCAAGGTGTTCGTGGGGGGCCTTGCGTGGGAGACGCACAAGGAGGGCATGCGGGCCTACTTCCAGCAGTTCGGCGACATCCTTGAGGCCGTCGTCATCACCGACAAGAACACCGGCAGATCCAAGGGATACGGATTTGTGAGTTCCAAACCCTTCCTCTTTTTTTTTCTCTTCATTCAGAACCATCCTATATAATTTCCTGGTTTGTTAACATATGATTTACTATTTCTTCTTTAATCCTAACTTTTTTAAGTTCTTCGTTAATTTTGTATATACCCTCATCAATTCAGTTGAATATAACAAAGAGTTTAATTAGTGTCCAATAATTAACAAGTTGCACACATGAACCATTGAACTGATCAAGAGCTTAATATATATATACGGTATTGAAATAGTTGTTGATGGTTATAAGCTTGTATAATTGCAGGTAACTTTCCGTGAGCCAGAGGCGGCGCTGAGAGCTTGCATCGATCCGTACCCGGTGATTGATGGAAGGAGGGCCAACTGCAATCTTGCCTATCTCGGGGTCAACAAGTCCAAGACAGCACTGCTGCCGCCGTATCTGCAACCATATGGTAATTTATATTGTTCATTGGATTTATCTTCACTCTTTAGCGAATAAACTAATAAATCGTTTCATCAACAGATTAATTAATGTTCATCAAAAGAATTTCTAAGTAATATAGAGCCTTATTGAGCTTCTTAATTCATGCCATATATATATATATTGATATATACATGCATCATGTAGTTCAAAGGCTAAGGCTTTTGCCTTTGCATCTCTTTGCATCATTTTATGCTGATGTATATATGCCTTGCGCATAAACTACGTTGCTGCTGCTAATTAAGCTGTGTTTTCTATAGCTTCTTACATTAGTGCTGCCTTAAACTAGTCAAGAGAATATTTCAGGCACCACTGCACTTTTAGAATCAAATCAAATATTGTCTGAAGCAGGGAATGCATGATGCCTTTTTGTTTAGAATGAATCAACTGAATAACTAACTAGTAATAATTAGTTAAAGTTTAATTTTGTCAATATATATATATATATATATATATATATATATTGGGTATATGATGTGGTGCTAGCTATTTTGCAAGATCAATTGTATTAATGTTGCATTGCATATATATCTTCCATTAAAGGCAAGATGCTATGCAGAAGTATATATGGTATCGTGCAAATAAAAAGGGTCAAAACAAAGAACATATAGTATCCAGGTATAGTTTTCCCGACAGTATTTCCCCAAGATGAAAAAAGCTGCATCACCTCCAGCTTTCTGCAAAGCGCTAAAAGCAAGCGTGGTTAGTTATTCTTGGGGGTTGTTCCTTCCAGGCTAGCTTGCCTTGCTAGTTGCTTCTTCCAACCCTTCAGTGTGCTTTGATGTCCTTGTCCTCTACAAAATTATCTTCTTTCCGTACACCCTTCTCTAACTAACTAACTAACCATAGAACGTACTGCATCTGCTGCGAGTACAAATCTTTCTTATTAGCTGCTGCTGCCCGGCCGGCCTGTTTAATAGTACTGGCCCTATTCGGCAGGACCGAAAAATACTGTTCCGGCTGATTGTTGTGAGAGAAAAATACTATTCTGGCAGGACGTGAACAGTGATTTCGTGAGTCAAACTGGCCAGCCAGCCGGCCGGCAAACAGCCAGCTGAACTATGCCACTGTCTACTACTGCATTCTTGGTCATGACATTGCAAATTGAATACTAGTACTAGTAGCAGATGCATTGCTACGAAATCACTTTCAGTAGTTTATCTAGATTATCATCCATTGAGTGCATGCATAAAATCATGGCGCCGCATTGTTCCTACATGAATCTTACTGCTAGACCGAATTGATATAACCGTGGGCATGCATGTGTATTCAACAACTCTCTCTCTCTCTCTCTCTCTCTCTCTCTCTCTCTCTCTCTCTCTCTCTCTTATTACTGTGTCATTTACTGACTTTTGCAAATCAAATTCTCCAATGATTAATTAATAATGTAACCTAACAATTTTGACTAACACTAACGTCTTTCACTTAATGAATACCTGTGTAACTGTGTGTTGATATGGATGGATATGCATGCGGCAGCTCATGTTTACGGGGGAGGCAGCAACAACATGCGGGCAACAATGAAGTCCTTTCAGGCAGCTGGTGTTGGTGGTGCCAGCCTGATGAGCTTCGTTCCGGCGGCCGATCATGGCATCCAGCAAGGGATCCCTACTTACAGTGTGTACGCCGGGTGAGTCCTACTTCTATCCTGCACCTTGCATGCATTGGCCAATGGGCACAATGGCCAGTGGCCACCATCACAGCTACTAGCTTCTGATGCATGCATGCCGGCCGGCCGGCCGGCCAGTCTATCGATCCATCCATCTGTGTGTCTCCCGATCTGCACTGCTGCGCTAGCTGTAAAGACATGGGTTTCGGTTAAAGGCAGCGCCGGCCTCCGCTTGCATGCCAGCCTCTGCCTGCTCGGTCATTAATGGTAGGAGGGGCCAGCCACTGCACCGTCCATCACCCAGGCATGTGCCTCTCATCTTCCTTCATGTGCCCATGGGCCACAGCTAGCTTATGCAGCAGACGCTACTACAGAGATCAGATCATGCACTCCCTGTTCCGGCCACTGTACATTGCTGCGTGCATATATACGCTCCTTATTTATATGCTTGCTAGCTTGCTTAGTGTTTATGCTTGCTAGGTTGCTTAGTGCACAACTAGCAACTACTGCTCCCCGTTTCAAACTGTAAGTCGTTCTAGCTTTTAATTATAGATACATTAGGCCTATTCGCTTGAACTTATCAACCGCTTATCAGCTAGAATCTACAGTATTTTTCTCTCACAACAAAACAACTTCAGCTCGCTTATCAGCTGGCTTTAATACCAGCCCCAATCTTTAAAGATGTATTAATTATGTCTACAATACATAGGCCTTGTTCACTTTGCAAATTTTTTGAACCCGATGAATAGTACCACTTTCGTCTTATTTGGCAAATATTGTCCAATCGTGGACCAACTAGGCTCAAAAGATCCATCTCGTGATTTCCAACTAAACTGTGTAATTAGTTATTTTTTTACCTACATTTAATACTCTATGCAAGCGGCTAAAAATTGATATGATGAAGAGAGAGTGAAAAAACTTAAAATTTGGATGGCATCTAAACAAGGCCATAGTACAAGTTACCTATATATATATATATATATATATATATATATATATATATATATATATATATATATAGGGAGAGGCTATTCAGTAGCCGGCTACAAAATAAGTTATTCTGTAGCCACCTCCATTTACTATAATTTTATATACTAATTTACCGTAATGTCAATACATATTTACGATAGTTGGGTTACTATAACACATAGGGATATTTACCATAACATTATATTAAATCACTTAGTAAGGAGTTACTATAATCTCGTAAATTAACATAGTAATTATCGTAACTCAAAGTGGCTACAGAATAAGTTATTCTGTAGCCAGCTACAGGATAGTAGTTATATATATATATATATATATATATATATATAGATTACTTAGGTTGCTTCTATTAGTTAGCTCGCACCAGTCCACCAGATACTGTATGCAGCAGAGACCTAGTAGGTGTGTAAGTGTAAGAGCGCGTGAGCACCTCATCATCATGTGTGACTGAGACTGAGAGCATGCGGCATTTTTATACAGCAAGTACACAGGTCTCGTATGCATATATTATGTGGGGCTACCATCCACTACAGGAGAACGCAGATTTACCGAGTGCCGCCAGCTTTGTCGAGTGCAAAAAATCGGACACTCGACGAAGCCACTCTTTGCCGAGTGCCGGACCGGGTGGCACTCGGCAAAGTCTAGCACTCGGCAAAGAGGTTTAAAAAAAACAGATTTATTTGCCGAGTGCCGGAGCTGTGGCACTCGGCAAAGAGTTTTTTTTAAAAAAAATTAGACGGCGTCGGCCGTCGGCCGACGGCGTCAAATCTTTGCCGAGTGCCCGAAATTTGGCACTCGGCAAAGCAGCCTTTACCGGAAGGGGATTCGACGGAGGCTCTTTGCCGAGTGTTGCACTCGGCAAAGGCTTTGCCGAGTGCAAAGCTACCTTTGTCGAGTGCAACAGGCACTGTTGCACTCGGCAAAGAGCCCGCCTCCAGTAGTGATCAGGCCCGGTCCTGTCAATTTATAGACCTGGAGTGAAGCCCGAAAGATGGGCCCTTCATTATAATTATAATAATATGCATAAAAATTATATCCATCTCTATTTTTTCTTTTTTCACTTCTATATAAATGTGAGCCTTTTGTCAACACGAGTGCACTGGAATTTTAGAAATACTAGATTCAGTTTAACGTTAAAATAAAAAATTTTAGAAATACTAGATTCAGTTTAACGTTAAAATAAAAATGAGTGTCAGTAAATTACCAAGTATTTTTTTGGTGAGAGACAAGTGGAGAACAGGAATAATAATTATTCACTGCCCTGCACCATTAGGAATTCTCCAATCCCAAATTAGATCCGAGTCTTATATTCTGAAAAATAACGACAGGGGGCAAAGGCAATTAGGCAAATTAAACATTGATTAAACAATCAACAAAGGGGCTTAGGGAACAGGGGCAATTGGGCACGGCACTCTACCTGAACACGTCTGGACACAAGGACGTCTCGTATAGCCGTAGTGTTGTACTCGTTTGGCTGGGAACGGAGTTATGGAGCGAGCAAGCGGAGTAGCCAGTGCGCTGCGCACGGCCGATCGACGATGGTGGCACCGGACGGCAGACGCGAAGGCACGCCGCGATAAAACCACGAAGGAGAGCGGCCGCGACGGAAGGGAATCGATAGACTCTTTCTTACGCGCCTAGTATTTCCTATGAGCCATATATATATATTTTCTATTAGACCAGAGTATTGCCAACTAGCTTAGGCTATGTTTAGTTCCAGGAAGTTGGAATTTGGGGCTAATGTAGCACGTTCGTTTTTATTTGGCAAATAGTGTTCAAACATGGATTAATTAGGCTCAAAACGTTCGTCTCGTAATTTCCCACTAAACTGTGTAATTAGTTTTTTTTCGTCTACATTTAATGCTCCATACACGGTCGCAAACATTCGATGTGACAGATACTGTAGCACTTTTTGAAATATTGTGGTGAAACTAAACAAGGGCTTACATAAGATTGAGCCCCTAGGCTTCAAGGGCTCTGTGCGTGGGCACAGCTCGAACCCCCAGGGCCGGGCCTGGCTACCATGGCCTTGTTTAGATTGAAGAAAATTTCAACCTGATGAATAGTAGCACTTTCGTCTTATTTGGTAAATATTGTCTAATCGTGGACCAACTAAGCTCAAAAGATTCATCTCGTGATTTCCAACTAAACTGTGCAATTAATTATTTTTTTTACCTACATTTAATGCTCCATGCAAGCGTCTAAAAATTGATGTGATGGAGAGAGAGTGAAAAAAGGAACTTTGAAGGGAACTAAACAAGGCGGCAGATCGCTTTGGAAAAAGCTGCGCTGCTGGCTGGCCCCTCCTAGCTTTCTTGCATACTAGCTGCATGCGGCCAGGGCGCCAGGCTCGCATGCCGCGTGCATGCACGCTTCCTCCGGTCCTGCTTTGGTCTGCGTGCACGGTCAAGGACCTAGCTGGCCTTGCTTCTTGACCCATGCAAGCATGCATGGATCCATGCATGCACCGTCCAAATTCCCTCATGTCCTTTTCATATACGTACATGGCATGGCATGATAGAATGATCAACGATCGATCGGTAGTGAAAGAAGTTGTTCCAACGTCTGTATTTGACATCACACATTATGATTTATGAAACGATCTCGCGTGCATGTTTAACCTGATTACAGTCTTGTTTTTTCTTGGTAGTAATCTGATATATGGTGCTAGTTTCAGTGACTAAGACTTATTTGTAATTTCAGGTACTCTCCCTATTTCTCGGACTACGGCTATCCGCTGGTACACATATTCATTTTGTCAAAGACTTTTTTAGAGTTTTGCTTTGTCACAAAGATTCCCTTGCATTGCCTAGGAGTAGTATATGTATTTTGACATATATATGTCGTATACGTACTGATCATGCATCGTCTACGCATGCATGCATGCAAAATTTTTGCAGAGCTACTATCAGCCCTACACTGGTCTGCAGCAGGGAGCCCAGCTACAGCAGTACGCCGTCTTGGGCGGCGGCGGAGGAGCAGTGACCGCGGCGCCGGCGGGGCTAACAATGGCGGCGGCCAACCCCTCCGCACTGTACCCCTACTTCCAGTACGGTCCGGCGAGCGCGGCGGCCACTGGCGGGTACAGCATGGTGCAGTACCCCCAGCTGTACCAGTACGCCGCTGCGGCTGCGATGGGTGCCACGACGGCGGCGACCACCCTGGCCGCCGTTGCCAGCGGCCTCCAGCAATACGGTGGCGCAGTGGCATTTACTCCTAATTCCATTGCCCAAGCAGGTATAGCTTTTTCACGACAGATTTCATCCTTTTGTTTTCACTCGTCAATTATATTTCAATTAGCTAGCTAGCTCGGCTTCTCCGCACGCACTCCGCTGCCGAAACCGGAGCCTCCGGTGTATTGAACTGAACTACTGATGAAGCCACTTTTCATGGCTCGTCCTCGAATGTGAAAACCGCTCTGGCTCCTGTTTTAGTGGGTAGAGAAGCTCGTCATAATGGCATTTGGTATAGCTTCGCCCGCTCTGATGCTGGAGCCGATGCATCGAGGGAGAAGCCGGTGCAGGAGTCGTACCAAATGATCGAGATTATATACATGCGCACTACTTCTGTCACATTTTTTCATAAGTAAAAGTTAACTAACAGAGCGTGATTTTGCAGGCATGACAATGTCTCTGACATCTCCAACTCTGGCAGCACCGACAGCGCAGCAGTACCAGTACAGCAGGCTGGTTCCTTCTCCCATGGCTGCTGCAGCACCGGATCAGAAGCCCAGCTTGGCCTAGACAACCACCATGGCTGCTAGACAACTACCCGTCTCTCAACCATGCATGCACGCACCTATCTTCTTCAATTCCTTCGGTACATGATCAGTCAGTATACCCAGACAGTCAACGCATATCATGCATCTCTGCTACCTCCCTTAACACAGCAAGTCTTGGATGGCTTCAAATGATAGTGCAGGCATGCAGATGTACGTGTGTGATAGCTAGGTACTCACCATGCATGCACACATGCATCTGCTCGCCTGCACGTACCTACACTTGATGAGAGACTTGACTAACTTGTTGACGCCGATGCTCACTCTGGGATGGGTGCTGCATTCGTCTGACTAACCAATGAAAAAAGGACCATGGCAGGTCCAATTTTCCATCATCCTTTATTTGTGCTATAATATAAAATCCTCTGATGAATCCATAATGTCTAGCTCATCAGTGATCAGTCTAGTAATAGAAATATAATATTACTTTGTAGTCGCCATGCATGCATATAAAGGTCACCAGTCATCAGCACCTGTTTTTGTTAGTCTCCATGTAGTTTCATATACATCATAAACTTTGTAGCTAGGCAGATGGAGCTTTAATTTGCTGCTAACTGTTCATTGCACTCTTATGGAAGGGTGCAAGGACGAACTGAACTGAGATGAGTCGCTGCTGGTTTTTCATGTGCAGCGTTACTCAACTAATCCTGCTGTCATCATCTCTCAAGATGACATTTTCACGTACAAAGCCATGTGTGGGTCCACAGAAGTTTGTGTAGACGCATACAGAAGGTTTACTGAATTACCGGTCAATTTGTGCTAGTCATATATAATATATATACATCTTCATGAACCAATGCAACTAATAATTAACTAGCTAGGATAGCTAGGAGCCCTTGCTCATTTTAATCTCTGTTTTGGTCCTTCCCTTCCTCTCCCATATCATCATGCATTGATCATCATCACACTGATCTGTCGTCCTCTTCACCGTACCAAGCAAGCCAGACATGGTTAGGCCAAGCCAAGCTTCTGATCCTTCATCATCATTAGATGAATGATTACGTACTAAAACCCCTTATTATGATGACAGACATATATATTATCATTACATTGTTCGTCAACGATTTATGTAATAGACACTATGAAGTGTATTAAGCTTCCTTCTGAGAGGCTAATGTGCCATGCATATCTATCTCTTGAAGACACATTTAATTAGTTTACATGCATGAACTCATCATCAACTATATATGTATTTGCATAGCAATATTAATTGGGGAACTCTACATGTATGTACCCATCACTTTGCTGCATATATATGTGCCTATACAGCCCTATACCTTAAGTATAGGCGCCAATGATAATCATGCTTCTTTGCTTAGTCTTCAGATCTTGTTTTGCTCATAACCATGCTTAGTCTATTAGAATTACGAACTAAGGACATGCATGGATCGATCTCTGAACCTCTTTGCGGTCGTGCAACGGTACACCGTACACGTATCATATATAGTCATATGCATTCATGCACAAGTTTGTCTGATGAAGTACGACGCACACGCATGCATATATATGTTCGTCTACAGCTCAGCCAATTGCCGGAGATTGAGAGGGTAGACGTGCTCCGGCGTGCCATCGAAAGCCATCTGCGCCATCACCAGGTTGGCCGCCTGCGTCGGTTTGTAGGCGTCCCAGAACACGTACCGCTCCCGCTCGCCGCACGGCGCCACCAACGGCACGCAGAGGCCGCAGGTGGTGGTGATCTGCACCACGTACCCCACAGCACCCGCTGTCCACCACTGTAAAACCATATATTTGCCGGGGTTGTGGATCATGTCCTGGACGCCGGCGTAGGTGTTGCCGTAGACGAAGGAGGCGGCAGGGTGGTGGTCGGCGTTGAGCTGGTCGACGAGCGATCTGAGCCCCTGGTTGAACAGCCCCAACATGCTCCGCGCACTGGCCTTGTCGGCCTGTCCCGGCCGAGGCCCGCAGGCCCGGGGTGCAGCCCAGCGGGCCCACACCGGCCAGTAGAAACTTCCCCAGCCCAAGGCTGTACATAGCCTGCAACAGTGCAGTGCATACAAGTGTCAGGACTCAGGAATTGGTTGCAGCAGCTGAGCTCGATCGATCGCGTGTCACTGTTCTCTAGCTACAATCACTCACTCTGACTGAGGGCTCGTTCGTTTAGCTCTATTCCTGACAAGATTCAATGCTAGTGATAATTTGCTATATAAATTACTGAACTATTCCTGACAGAATTAGTTTCAGTTGGTGATTCCCTGCCAAACGAACAGGGCCTGACTAAGTGACCGTACCAGTATCTGGCGGGCGTAGTGGTCGAGCAGGAGCGCGGCGTACTCGTCGGGGCGGTACCAGTCGCCGGAGTCGTAGGCTCGTAGCCGATGCGGAGCGGCCGCCTCCAGGTGCAGCACCTGCTGGCTCAGGCTGAACCTCTCGCCCTGCGAGTGCAAGCAAAGGCAGTCGCAGGTTTCTGCTCAGCTTAGTGTCAGAAAAACTGAAGCTTTTGGTCGTGCGTTAGCGCGTGCAGGCGTGCACTGCACACTCACACACCAGGTGCTGCCCTGTCTCGTCCAGGATGTCCCCCCGCCGCCGACGCGTAGTTGACGCCGCCGAGCACCTGCATCGCCGCCGTCCCGTTCAGGCCGCGGGTGCTCGTGTACGGCGGCACGTACCGGAGACCCACAAGATCGCCTGGGTGCCTGTTTAGTTGCACTTTATTTTGTAAAAATTTTCAAAATTTTCCGTCACATCGAATCTTTGGACGCATGCATAAAGCATTAAATATAAATAAAAAATAAAACTAATTACACAGTTTAGACGAAATTCACGGGACGAATCTTTTAAACATAATTAGACTATGATTGGACACTAATTGCTAAATAACATCGAAAGTGCTACGGTGCCATTTCGCAAAAAAATTTGCAAACTAAACCAGGCCCAGAAACAACGGAACGGATGGGTCTTAGTTGCAGGCCGGTGGCAGAGTTGAAGAATGTGATGGAGACGACAGGTCGACAGACACTGACACAAGGCGTCGGCGACGGTCTTGCCGTTGCAAAACCTGCCGGTGGCGGCGCCCAGCGGCGGGAAGTCGACGCCGTAGGGGTAGTAGTCGGCCCTGGCGAGCGCGTCGTTGTTGCCGTCGTCCACCAGCGAGTCGCCCAACACGAACAGCGCCGCCGCCACGTCACGCGCTCTGCCCGCCGCCCCGACGAGCAGCAGCAGCAGCGCCGCCGCACCTCGACGGCCCATCTAGCTCGGTCTGCAGTGGCGATGCAGGCTTCCTGGCCGCTACGTTACGTTACGTACGTCTCGGTGTGCTCTGCTGCCTGCGCCTGCGCTGCTACATACTGTATGCTACGTATGCGAGCAGCGAGCTGCTCAGTGCTACATCTCTCAAGAAAATACAATATCGAACTGTATTATCATTATCATTGCTAAATTTGGAGATATGGGTCTTCCCATTCCTTGTTGTCCCAAAACTAAAGAGCCAGAAATGATCCGTAAAAAAAGCCAGGCGTTAATATTTGAACAATTAAGGTTGCAATTTCTTTAATCAAATTAAATGGTGAAATTCCGTGTAAAGGGAGTAAACACTACTTAAAAATCATCATAACCTCTTGTGATAAATTATCACTGTTGGTTCACAAGCAGGTGTACGACGACTAGATTGGGACCGATAGTGAAAATCATAGGGATTCATTTCACCATCGGTTCAATCCACCGGTCATTAGGTAGTTTTTTTTTGTGCGGCTCCGACCGGCTTCGCTACTGTAGCACCACTGAGGTGGAGCCCGTCGGAGCACCAAAACTGCAGATCCGTCAACTCATGTCTTGGGGTTGGGGCAGAGCCGGAGCTGTTTTCTGGCTACTACGGTCACATACAATGTTGCACGGTGGTGAACGTAGGGAGCCGGAGCCCTTCAGAGCTACGCCAAACACGCCCTTAATAAAAACTTGGACCTAAAACCTACTTCTATGGCTATTGCATATCCATTCTTGTCTCTCTTTTATCAACTCTGCATCCCCGGTGTTTATTGTATCGTCTCAATCTCAAGGGTTATACTTGAACCTTAATTAATACCTTGTTAATCACTAGTTCATATATACATGCCCTCGATTCATAAGCTTAAGGCCCAATTTACCCAACAGGTAGCTAACGCGGCGAAGGGGCATGCTGCAGCCATTCCATCTCCGTGATTTGGGCGATTTGGTGTTGTTCTCATCGTGTATCTCCACGACGCTCATTCCATCTCCATGCCAATTCTTGAAATCTCAGTCGTCATGCGCGCTTATTGGCTCATCAGCCTACCTCGCGGATGGACACGCCTCCGACGCGACAACACCACCATCAAGCTGCAAGGGCGGCATCGCTGCCGTCGTCCTACAACCCAATCGAGGAGGCATGATCCGAAAGGCTATATAGGCTCTGTTCGTTTGGAGAAATTTGGAGGTATCTGGAGAAATTTATAAGAACACAAACAGTGATTTTTATCCATAAACAGTGAATCCGGCCCGGCTGGTCTTTTAACCAGCCGAACGGCGCCATACACGCAAGTGATCTAGTCTCTCCCTAAGGTAAGCTAATTTACAATCCAATCACATCACAAAGTGTAAGTCTGGATGACTAGATGTGATTATTATTTTTTCAGTTGATACCATAGATAATATCTTTCTTTTTTTCATTAGCATTTATTTGACACTATATCGATAATTTTTTGATGCCAACACCGAATAATCTATCTTCAACCGTTTTTTTTTATTTTCAATCCAATCACACATCACAAGTCTTAAGTCTGGATGACTATAGATGCTATGATTTTTTTCAGTTTTTTTTAATATGATTTTTTCAGTTGATAGCACAGATAATATCTTTCTTTCTTTTCAATCTATCTCCATTCGTATTTGTTTTTTTTCCCGCAAAGTACACAATATAACACAAGCGCTCGCTATGCACGCAAGTCACCACAAACACTCTAGGCTACCGGCTCTTTCGCCAACCTTATTTGTCTAAATCCTCGATCCGCTGCCAGTATTATACATTATTCCCAGGTACCGAATTGACAAGTGCCCGCTGCTGTGCTGTCTGCTGCTGAGGAGTCTCTCGCGCACGTGGGGTCCACCCGGTCACGCTGCTGTCATGCTGTGCCTGCCACCCCTTCACCAAATCATTAATTAATTAACCTGATTGGTCTCAACCTTTGTCTGTCTAATCTCCGCCCCACTGGCCTAATCACTGCCTGCGACGTTGACACGCCCGGGACTGCTGACGTTGCGATTGTGAGGATCTACCGCAGATTCACTCTGCATGCATAAACTGCCACGTAAACTCAAGGGGGTAGAAAAAAATTATCACATCAATTAAAAAAAAACGCCTTTATATTTTTTTGAGCAAATAAAAAAACGCCTTTATTATATAGACATGTGTCGTGACCGTGAAAGATCTTTATAGCCCAGGTGAGGTAAATCCTACTCAATTTTCCCCCCTCAGACCTGCACCTTCGTCAACTGTATTTGTTGTTTTCTTTCTAGAGCATTACCGTCGACAGAATATCATCGACAGTCCACCGAGGGACATCCCGTGATGGTAGATTTGTCGGTGGAGATGCGCGTGATCAGGAACCGAATGGTGACACAAAACGTAGAGACAGCGATTTAGACAGGTTCAGACCGTCTGATCGACGTAATACCCTACGTCCTGTATCTTTGGAGTATTGTATTGAGATGTATGTACATCCATGTCCACTAGAGGACCCCTGCCTCTCCTTCGGTCTGTTCGCTGGTTGGTTTCTGGGCTGGTTTGGACTGGCTGTTGCTGGTTTGCTGTGAGAGAAAAACACTGTTGGTTGGCTGGTTTGGGCTGGTTGAAACCAACAAACGAACAGGCTGCTTATATACTCTGGAGGGGTAGAGTTATAAGGAAAGTATCCTATTTGGTACTATACAATAACTTGCGGTGCACGCCGAGCAGCGTCGTACATGCCTTGATCTTGTGGGTTGGGCCACCTCTGATGGTGCGGCCCATGTCTTGTCTTGTGGATACTGGGGGCCATACCCCCACAGCTAGTCCCCGAGCCTGACAGTAGGCAACGTAGTCACGTGGTGCCAGGGTCAGAAAGTAGAAGATCAGCCGAGCAGGCAACCAGTCCCCGGACGTAGCCTCGAGATGAGAACAAGCACATTCACCGTAAGGTGAAGTATGCCCACTTAGTCCCCGAGCCTGCTGAAAGATGAAGAATGAATCTTGTAGCAGGGTCAAAGAAAAAGAAGCCTGAAATCTTGCTGACGTCGTCTGACAAGCGTGTATCAAGACCCCAGACGTGCTGCCCAAGATCAGCACCCTGATCCGAATAGCATGGAGCAGCTTGATAGCACACCGACGAGACGTAGCAAGATCCGAGCAGCAAGAGAGTTCCCGGTGTCGCTGGCGATGACCGAGCACCGAGGAGCAAGGAGTCCCCGACATCGCTGGCGATGTCTGAGCACTAAGGAGCGAGGAGTCCCCGGCGTCGCCGGCGATGACCGAGCACCGAGGAGTCCTCGACGTAGGCGGCGATGTCCGAGCACCGAGGAGCAAGGAGTCCCTGGCGTCGCCGGCGATGACCGAGCACCGAGGAGTCCCCGGCGTAGGCGGCGATGTCCGAGCACCGAGGAGCGAGGAGTCACCGGTGTCGCTGGCGATGACCGAGCACCGAGGAGCGAGGAGCCCCCGGCATCGCTGGCGATGATCGAGCACCGAGGAGCGAGGAGTCCCCGGCGTCGCTGGCGATGACCGAGCACCGAGGAGCGAAGAGTCCCCGGCGTCGTTGGCGATGACCGAGCACCGAGGAGCGAGGAGTCCCCGGCGTCGCTGGCGATGACCGAGCACCGAAGAGTCCCCGACGTAGGCGGCGATGTCCGAGCACCGAGGAGCGAGGAGTCCCCAGCGTCGCTGGCGATGACCGAGCACCGAGTAGCGAGGAGCCCCTGGCATCGCTGGCGATGACCGAGCACCGAGGAGCGAGGAGTCTCCGGCGTAGCTGGTGATGTCCGAGCACCAAGGAGCGAGGAGTCCCCAGCGTCGCTAGCGATGACCGAGCACCGAGGAACGAGGAGTCCCCGGCGTCGCTGGCGATGATCGAGCACCAAAGAGCGAGGAGTCCTCGGCGATGACCAAGCACCGAGGAGCGAGGAGCCCCCAGTCGCTGGCGATGATCGAGCACCGAGGAGCGAGGAGTCCCCGGTGTCGCTGGCGATGTTCGAGCACCGAGGAATACCCGGCATAGCCGGCGATGTCCGAGCAGCGAGGAGTTCTCGACGTCGCTGGCGATGTCCAAGCACCGAGGAGCGAGGAGTCCTCGGCGTCGCTGGCGATGACCGAGCACCGAGGAGCGAAGAGTCCCCAGCGTCGCTGGCGATGACCGAGCACCGAGGAGCGAGGAGTCTCCGACGTAGGCGGCGATGTCTGAGCATCGAGGAGTGAGGAGTCCCCGGCATCGCTGGCGATGACCGAGCACCAAGGAGCGAGGAGCCCTCGGCATCGCTGGCGATGACCGAGCACCGAGGAGCGAGGAGTCTCCGACGTAGCTGGCGATGTCCGAGCACTAAGGAGCGAGGAGTCCCCAGCGTGGCTAGCGATGACCGAGCACCGAGGAACGAGGAGTCCCCGGTGTCGCTGGTGATGATCGAGCACCGAAGAGCAAGGAGTTCCCGGCGATGACCGAGCACTGAGGAGCGAGGAGCCCCTGGTATCGCTGGCGATGACCGAGCACCGAGGAGCGAGGAGCCCCAGTCGCTGGTGATGACCGAGCACCGAGGGCGAGGAGTCCTCGGCGTCGCTGGCGATGTCCGAGCACCGAGGAGTACCCGGTGTAGCCAGCGATGTTCGGGCAGCGAGGAGTTCTCGGCATCGCTGGCGATGTCCAACCACCGAGGAGCGAGAAGTCCCCAGCGTCGCTGGCGATGACCGAGCACCGAGGAGCGATGAGCCCTCGGTATCGCTGGCGATGTCCGAGCACCGATGAGCGAGGAGTCCCTAGCGTCACCGAAATGACCGAACACCGAGGAGTCCCTGGCATAGGCGGCGATGTTCGAGCACCAAGGAGCGAGGAGTCCCCGGCATCGCTAGCGATGACCGAGCACCGAGGAGCGAGGAGTCCCAGCATCGCTGGCGATGATCGAGCACCGAGGAGCGAGAAGTCTCCGGCATCGCTAGCGATGACCGAGCACCGAGGAGCGAGGAGTCCCCGACGTCGCCGGCGATGACCGAGCACCGAGGAGTCCCCAACGTAGGCGGCGATGTCCGAGCACCGAGGAGCGAGGAGTCCCCGGCGTCGCTGGCGATGACCGAGCACCGAGGAGCGAGGTGCCCCCAGCATCGCTGGCGATGACCGAGCACCGAGGAGCGAGGAGTCTCCAGCGTAGATGGCGATGTCCGAGCACCAAGGAGAGAGGAGTCCCCAGCATCGCTGGTGATGACCGAGCACCGAGGAGCGATGAGCCCCCGGCATCGCTGGCGATGTCCGAGCAACGATGAGCGAGGAGTCCCTGGCGTCGCCGGTGATGACTGAGCACCGAGGAGTCCCCGGCGTAGGCGGCAATGTCCAAGCACCAAGGAGCGAGGAGTCCTTAGTGTCGTTGGCGATGACCGAGCACCGAGGAACAAGGAGTCCCTGGCGTCGCTGGCGATGATCGAGCACCGAGGAGCGAGGAGTCCCGGGCCTCACTGGCGATGACCGGGCACCGAGGAGAGAGGAGTCCCCGACGTCGTCGGCGATGACCGAGCACCGAGGAGTCCCCGACGTAGGCAGCGATGTCCGAGCACCGAGGAGCGAGGAGTCCCCGGCGTCGCTGGCGATGACCGAGCACCGAGGAGCGAGGAGCCCCCGGCATCGCTGGCGATGACCGAGCACCGAGGAGCGAGGAGTCTCCGGCGTAGATGGCGATGTTCGAGCACCAAGGAGAGAGGAGTCCCCAGTGTCGCTGGCGATGACCGAGCATCGAGGAGTTCCCGACGTCGCTGGCGATGACCAAGCACCGAAGAGCGAGGAGTCCCCAACGATGACCGAGCACCGAGGAGCGAGGAGCCCCCGGTGTCGCTGGCGATGATCGAGCACCGAGGAGTGAGGAGCCCCCAGTCGCTGGCGATGACCGAGCACTGAGGAGCGAGGAGTCCCTGGCGTCGCTGGTGATGTCCGAGCACCGAGGAGTACCCGGCGTAGCTGGCGATATCCGAGCAGCGAGGAGTTTGCGGTGTCGCTGGCGATGTCCAAGCACCGAGGAGTGAGGAGTCCTCGGCGTCGCTGGCGATGACCGAGCACCAAGGAGCGAGGAGTCCCCAGCGTCGTTGGCGATGTCCGAGCACCGAGGAGCGAGGAGTCCCCGGCGTCGCTGGCGATGTTCGACCACCGAGGAGTCTCTGGCGTAGTTGGCGATGTCCGAGCACCGAGGAGTCCCCGGTGTAGCTGGCGATGTCTGAGCACCAAGGAACAAGGAGTCCCCGGCATCGCTGGCGATGATCGAGCACCGAGGAATGAGGAGTCCCGGCATCAATGGCGATGACCGAGCACCAAGGAACGAGGAGTCCCCGGCAATGACCTAGCACCGAGGAGCGAGGAGCCCCCAGCGTCGCTGGCGATGACCGAGCATCGAGGAGCGAGGAGTCCCCGGCATCGCTGGCGATGACCGAGCACCGAGGAGCGAGGAGTCCCCGGCGTCGCTGCCGATGACCGAGCACCGAGGAGCGAGGAGTCCCTGGTATCACTGGCGATGTCCGAGCATCGAGGAGTACCCAGCGTAGCTGGCGATGTCCGAGCACCGAGGTATTCCCGGTGAATCTGGCGAGGTCTGAGCAGCGGCGTAGCTGGCGACGTCCGTGCGGTGAAGTGTGCCCACTTAGTCCTCGAGCACGAAAAATTTGAAGGGCCGAGGAGTAACCGACGTAGCTGGCAATGAAGCACGAGCGACGAATATTCTGGTCAACTGGTCGGCGGCGAAGTGAGCATTGACTAGAAACGACCAGTGAATAGTCCGATCAACTGGTCGGCGATGAAGTCGATGAACCAAGCGGTCCGACCAGTTGATCGGTGGAAAAGTTCGAGCACCAGGTGGTCCGATCACCTAGACGATGACCCTGTAATACAAACATGTAGAACGGGTAGTACATGATGAAAAAATATATGAACTCTAGAGAAAAAATAGCGTATGTAGCTTGGCGATCAGTTGGAGCGAAGATGCATTTAATATAAACCGCCCAAACAGTTAATGTGTAGTTGAGTCTCCAGCCCTAGCTAGCCTGTTAACCATAACGCGGAGCGCGGAGCCCGTGCACGTGTAGGAGGAACAGGCGTGACCAAGGAGCTGCTGCCGACCACCCATAACATAGAACGTGGAGCCCGTAGCACGTGTAGGGAGGAGCCAGAGACAGGGCCATCTCTGGAGGCGTCCGAGCATCAACGCGACTGTTTGGGGGTTCGGAAAATCGTTTGGAGAGCAAACATGGAGAAAACAGTTCGGAGAAACATTATGGCAATATACGGAGATTGGAGAATATTTAGAAGAATATTAAAGCGTGACTTAACTTTAGACAGAAAGTCTGGTCGGCGACGTATGGCGTTATCTGGTCGGTGAGAGGATAGACGTCTTCAACCTAGTTGGCGAATCTGCCCCTCAGGGCATGTTGGTAAGCGGCGGCGGCGTTGGTGAACCTGAAGGGCAGAGCCGCAACTTCTAGAGTTTTCCGAGCAGCCTTCGATAGATCTGGATCGGAGGGTGGTCGGTGCTGAACCAAAGTATCTAGGGCCGATTCGGCGACGGAGAGATAATCGGCGAGCTTCAGACCGGCCCGATCGATGGATTCGATCAGATCATCATTGTTGATCTGTCCCCTCTAGTAGCGAGGAAGCGAGCGGCGGGTCGTTGATGAAGACGACCTCGGAAGTGGTTCCAAGATCGGATCTGCAGTTACAGGAGCAGGGGTGGTCGGTGCAGAAACGATCTGCACCGGCTCAAGGAGCTCTTCGACTCTGTCAGCGTTGATGACCCACGAGATGGATCCGACCGTGAAGATCTGGCCGGGCTGCAGAAGGAACGAAGAACCTGCGGAAAAAGCCACCTTGTTCGACAAGGAAACAACACACACAACCCCTACCTGGCGCGCCAACTGTCGACAGAATATCGTCGGCAGTCCACCGAGGGGCATCGCGCGATGGTAGATTTGTCGGTGGGGATGCGCGTGATCAGGAACCGGATGGTGACACAAAGTGCAGAGACAGCGATTTAGACAGGTTCGGACCGTCTGATCGACGTAATACCCTATGTCATGTGTCTTTGGTGTATTGTATTGAGATGTATGTAGATCCATGTCCACTATAGGACACCTGCCTTTCCTTATATACTCTGGAGGGGTAAGGTTATAAGGAAAGTATTATATTTGGTACTATACAATAACTTGCGGTGCACGTCGAGCAGCGCCGTGCACGCCTTGATCTTGTGGGCTAGGTCACCTCTGATGATACAGCTCATGTCTTGTCTTGTGGATACCGGGGGCCATACCCCCACAATCACGTTTTTCTCCCACAATAAATTCGAGCAATAGGAACTTCAAAATGTTGCATTCAAATCTAGTACACAGCCATCCAACCAATTTTAAATACCAAACCAACGAATTGCAAAAACGAAGAGGAGGTGTACCACATATACACGGAGCAAGAGATCTCTACTGCTAGTGGGACTCGCTCGGCAACCACCTCAGTTTGACCAGACATAACCGGGCCCACCAAAAACACAAAACGACCTGCCTTTTTTGAATCAACAAGAGAGAAAAAAAAAACGAAAGGAGACCGGACTACCGGAGAGACAGGCAGGAGCCAAATTTACCTCTCCTGCCACTTCGCCTTTCTCCAACCTGTGCTTCCCCGGCGCCGCCCCCGCTCCCGTCGCCCGCCGCTCCTCCCCTTTCTCCTCTCTCCCCGCGTCAGATCGGCCTCTCCGCGCCGGGGGATCGAGGTCCCGCGATCCCTCCCTCCGCGCACGGGCGGGACCCCGGAGGCGGGATGAGCGGCTGAGGACGACGATGGCAGCGCGCAGAGCCACGCCGCAGGAGGCCGCCATACGCTCCGTCGGCCTCGGCTTCGACGTCGTCCGCGACGTCCGCCTCAAGTACTGCAAGCAGCGCGGCGCGCCCGATCCCTGGCTCATCGAGCTCGACCATGGGGAGGTCCAGGATATCGTGCTGCCCGGCGGCGTCACCGTTGCTGGCGTCACAAAATCGGTTAAGTGCGACAAAGGGGAGCGGATGAGGTTCCGCTCCGATGTCCTGTCGTTCCAGCAGGTGTGCTTCTGGTTCTGGTTCGGTTCCTGTTTTGTTTGTATATCCATTTCACTTCTTATGGATCCCTATATTAGTTCATACTGATTGTACCAGCATAACAGAGAATAGCAACCGAACTGGGTATTATAGGGTTGAACGACGTGCTCTGTAACTGTAAATAGTCTACCGCACCAAACGAAATAAGCAAATAGAAAGTCATGCTAAACTATTGCTACTTTTAGCAGGTGTGGTTTTGTTTGTATACCCATTTCACTTATTCTTATACGTAGTGACATATAGGAGTGTTAGTTTCCTATTACTTATATCTATATGATAGAGTGTAGCAACTGAACTGGGTATTGCAGTGATGCATGGCGTCCTCTGCAAATAATCTACCGATCAAACAGACTAAGCAAAGAAAAAGCCATGTTTAACTATTGCTACTTTCAACTACTAAGTAGTAATTCTGTTGTGCATGTATACCGTATAGTTAGACGATATCCGGAGCTGCTGCAAAGTCCTGCCATTCAATAGAAAATAGGATCCGAATCGGTAAACGTTTTGAGTGATAGAAACACAAGGACAATCTTGAGACGTTTGAGTCCTTTTAGGTAGATGCTGTTATATGGTCATATCATGCACTTTTCCTCTTCAAGTGTTGTTGTTTTAAATACTAGAGTACATCTACATCCATGGAAACTATTACTGCTCATATCTTGTGTTTACAATGCTGAGAAAAGCCAGTTAGCCACCTTCCTCAAATTATGAAACACTTTGCAGATGTCTGAGCAATTCAACCAGGAGCTATCTTTGTCTGGGAAAATTCCATCTGGCTTCTTCAATACTATGTTTGAGTTTTCTGGCAGCTGGCAGAAAGATGCTGCTAATACCAAAACACTTGCTTTTGATGGTTGGTATGTCACACTATACAGTGTCGCACTCTCAAAAGGGCAAATTGTACTCCGGGATCATGTTAAACAGGCTGTTCCATCAACCTGGGAACCTGCTGCCTTGGCAAGGTTAGATCCACATCTGAATCTACAGTTTTGGCACGTAGGATGAAACTCTGTGTTTCTCCTTCAGTTCATATTAGTCTTTACCTTCAGTTTTTTAACTCTCCATTTTTCATAGCTCCCCTGATTTTATCATTGGCCTCCTGGCAAATGTGTGTCACCCCACACGTCATAACTTGTCATCTATTGCCATTTCCTATCCTTACTAATTGAATACATGTGAATGATGTCAGCTTACCATTTTCACTGAATCATTCTGAGTTCATCAATATAAAACTTAAAGTTTAGTTGCTTTACTCTTCAGGTTCATTAAAAAATTTGGCACTCATATAGTTGTTGGTCTAAAGATGGGCGGGAAAGATGTAATTTATTTGAAGCAACAGCATTCATCGACCTTGCAAGCTGCTGATGTTCAAAAACGATTGAAGGAGATGTCAGACAGGAGATTTTTTGATGCAAATGGGCAATCTGACATGGGTTTCAAGGACACATATGGGAACAATAAGGTGCTTTCTGAGCCTTTGTTTCTTCTTCTTTTCCCAGGATTTCTTCCATTTAACATCAATGATTACTGTTAAAGTGGTACCTGTACAGTATAACTTATTTAAGATTTAATGATTGTTTTGTTGAACACCCCACAACATGTAACGTTTACTTCTGTGAGCCTTAAAAACTGCAGCTTTTGATCAGTGGAATTTGTGTTTATCACCTCGATTACTAGTCCAACAAACATTAAAATAATAGATTCCCTCCAATTTATTTCATTGAATTCGTGGGGAAGTTGGGACAAGCAGCTGGCCTATATTGTTTTTTTTTTTCAATAGGTAGTTTCCCCTTTTCTGTGACATGATACATAATTACATACACACTGGTTCTATGGGCATGCGACCATAGCCTCAAATTGTGGCTGGTATGACTGTTCTGGTTGAGAAATATTTAGATGGCAAAGAGAAATATACATTGACAAAAATATTTAATTTCTTGATATACCATGCTCATAGATCTAAACTGCTTACTTGCTCTGAATTCTGATTTCAATCTTAGGTTTTACTTTTTTTGGGTACTGTCATGTATATTTTATCATGAAAGGATGCTGGCTGGACGTAATATGTTCTCAGCTTACATTTTTCTTCCACATTTTCTGATTTAACATTGTTGCACACTGTACAGAGTGATATCAGAGAGCAACAGCTGAGATTTGTACAGTCCAGTCCATTGAATTCTTACTCGTCAACTGAGGTACGGAGCTTTGTGTTATAATGTTCAATCGCTCATCATTGCTCAAGCAAAGAATCATATTTATATTAGCTTAGCTGGATGTCTTAGCATGATACACATTTTTGTTCGCCCTATCTCAGGATTTGGTGATGATGCCTAAGCGAAGAGGTGGGAGGGATAAAGAATTTATATCTCATAGCGAGTGGCTTAATACTGTTCAAACAGAGCCTGATGTTATCTCAATGTCCTTTATACCAATCACTTCACTATTGAATGGAGTTCCTGGAAGTGGATTTTTGAACCATGCAATTAATCTGTATCTCCGATGTAAGTGTCATTTCACCCTCTTTTAAGCTGCTGTGCTGTATTTAGGTTGACACAAAAAAAACCCTGTTCTGTACTCTGTATATATGAATGATGCTAGGAGAAATCTGGATATACAGCCACAGTATATTACAGCACAATGTTGGCGTTGACACTTTTGAAATTTGGTTACAGTTTTTGCCCTAGCCATAGCCAGGAATAGGATGCTTCTGGTTTAGCATTTGAAAGGGACTGTTTTCTAATATGCTTTTGGTGTGAGGTTCTCGATTGTTAGGGTTGAGATACCCTGCCACCTGGGAAAATCGATGGTTGAAAATAAAAGGGAGCTGAATTTATTCATTTTTTCTCAAGAGAAACAAACAGTTCCTTTTCTTAAGGAGTTTCACAATTGAATGCATGGCTGGAGAATTTTAGTTAGACAATGTGTTATGGCTGGATGATTGGCTTTATTAATCTGACTAGAAGGGTAACAATGGCAGGGAATGGAGTTTGTTCACCCTTCCTAGGAATCTCTGAACAGATTAACTCAATTACTGCTTAACCAAACAAAGTTCTGCCATTCTCCTTAAGTAGAGTCGACGCTAACAAATTCCTAATCTCAAGTGCCAACCAAAGCTGACTTGCCAGAGCAACAAATTCTATCCTAACCACTTGTGGACGCCACAGCCTTTTTGTTTCTGCGTTAGTATTTGCCAACAAAGGCATCCGCAACACAATGGTTGTGCTCCTGCTCTGCTAATAACATGCAAATGTAGAAAAATAGGTGGTGCAAATTTTTACGGGGAAGAAATCCTATATGTGCCATAATACTTCTGGTTGCAACTTGCAAAGCACACAATCTAGCAAAATTAATATTCGGCCGCAAGTCCAACTGCAACAATTTGGTGATATATTGAAATTTGGTGCAGATAAACCCCCAGTCGAGGAATTACATCAGTTTCTGGAGTTCCAGCTACCAAGGCAGTGGGCACCTGTTTACAGTGATCTCGCTCTGGGCCCTCAGAGGAAAAGACAAAGCAGTACATCGTTGCCAGTAAATATAATCGGTCCAAAGCTTTATATTTGCACTAACATGGTATGGACAGCTTCTGCTATTGTCATAATCGACAGTTTTCTTTCTCTGTTTCATTTTCTGTACCTTTTTTTTTTTGAAAAAAAACTATAGTATTATTTCAGTTGTTTTTTTTCACTAAGATGATGGTTTGATTTTTGATTCATGTATTTCCCCCATTCATATTTTGAACCCAATATCAAACTCGCTGCAGGTTGATGTGGGTAAAAGACCAGTTACAGGACTCCGGTTGTTCCTTGAAGGAAGGAAGAGCAACAAATTAGCTATACATCTCCAACATCTATGCTCTCTTCCTCAAATTATTCAGCTTGAAGATGACCCTTACAATCACCAAATTCCAGAATATGACCGCAAATACTACGAACCAATTGGACCGTGGAAGCGTTTCTGTCATGTCTGCACAGCACCAGTCGAGTCAGATGATTTGTCCATTGTCACAGGGGCACAATTAGATGTGGTTAACCATGGCCTCAAGAAAATTCTGTTCCTTCGCCTGCATTTCTCCAAAGCCTGCAATGCCGTTGTAAGGAACTCGGAATGGGAGAATTCTCCCAACCTAGCTCAGAAATCAGGCCTTATCTCAACACTCATCAGCACACATTTCTCCTCAGTAGCTCAGAAGCCCCCACCGCGGCCAGCCGATGTGAACATAAACTCGGCAGTGTACCCTGGTGGCCCACCTGTTCCAGTGCAGACCCCAAAGCTGCTCAAGTTTGTTGATCCAACAGAGATGATGCGCGGGCCGCAGGACTCACCGGGCTATTGGGTGGTTTCAGGCGCAAAGCTGAACCTTGAGAGGGGTAAGATATCATTGCGGGTGAAATACTCACTGTTGACAGCTATGATGCCAGATGATGAGTCACTTGATGATGAAGAATTTTAGAACCTGGAACAAAAGAAAACTGTGTAGCTAACGTTGAGGATACAGATGAAGAATCTAAGATTTCCATAGAATTTGTGCATTTGTCTGATGTTGTATGCTTTGTGTTTTTTTTTTAAATGTAATAGCATAAATGAGTTCTCTGTTCTGAATGGAGCGAGAAAATTTGTTGTAACATTTCTTTGTAACGTGGCACATAGCCATCAGCATTAGATAGATCAAATTATTTGTATATATATGAGATGGATCAAAAATTATATTGTTTGTTCGTATCCTGTGTACAAGTAAGTATGCCTTGTTGCGAGTTCTGGCTCCCTTGCCATATATTCTTTTTCTACAGGCCCTGTGTTCATCTGGGTATCCGATTTGATGATGAACCTCTGAGCTCCGAGTGCTCTGATTTCAGGAAGACCCAAAGAGTATGGATTCGTATTATGTGAGCTTGTTATTTCATGAGAATTTCAATCTCTCTGCAATCTTAATTTTATTCCCGGTGGGCTGCATGACACATAGGATGTGTTTGGTTTCTTAGTTGAAGCTTGGCTAGGATTGGAGCCTGGGCAGCCAAGCCTGGTTCTCTTTCGGCGATCTAATCTGCTACGAAGTCTATAAGTACCTGCAACTTGATCACTGTTATTTCATATTTTCTTTGTCCTAAAATAAATGTCAATATGTCATTATGGTATTCGTGCTGATCAAATTTTCTCAACTTTAACTAGGTTTGTAAAAAATATTAGCAATTGCTTATGTTGAAATTTAATTTATGCTGATTTGTTGTGAGATGAAAATATTCAACTAATGACACTAATTATGCACCATAAATATTAATATTTTCTTTCGGCGTGTTCGCTGGTTGGTTTCTGGGCTGGCTGGTGCTGGTTTGTTGTGAGAGGAAAACACTGTTGGTTGGTTAAATAAGGCTGGCTGAAACCAACAAGCGAACAGGGTGTCTGTCTTATACATAGTTGGTTAAAGTTAGAAATGTTTGACTTATCAAAAAGTAAGAATAAAACTTATTTGGAAACCGATGCAGTAGTTGACCCTTTTCTCATTCTTCCTGATGATTTGTATCCTTGCAGGATATCTTGTCACATCGAAGGTACAGGGACATGAACAGCTAGACCATGAGGCTGTCCGCACCGCTCGCCTCTAAAGCATGCACTACGCCGCGGCTGCACCGCTAAAGCCCACACTGCTCACCTGGAAACTGCGCGCTACGCAATCGGCCGGCCGGTCGAACGCTACTCCTGGAGGACCACTGTGCACACGCTAAATGGACTGTAGCGGGGAGAGAGAGAGTTGGAGAGAGAGAAAGGGGGAGGGAGGAGAATAAAATATAGAGTAGTTGGTATAGAGTATGAGATAAAGATAACATGGGTGCGGGAGAAATTGGTATAGAGTAGAGAATCTCGATGACTAGAATAGAATATTCCTTTTAAGAGATGGAAATAGAGGTCGACGAGTGCGGATAGCATGAAGGTCCATGGAACGTTCTCACAATGCCCTAGCTTCTAATTGAAGGTTGGAGTACGGACCGGAACCAATGAAAGGCGCGGTAACACATTCACTAGGAGCGATGGCAATTAATCGCGGGTTTTTACAATCAGAGCCAGTTAGCTTAAATAATCCACAAATCCACATTGGCAACGCTAAAATAAACGCTACTGCTCCACTATAGGCGTCCGTTCCATGCCGACGAAGCTAAGTGGGCTGCGGACTGGCCCACATGCCTGCTCTCCTCATCGGCATACATGATTTCTCCAAAAAAAATAAAAAAAAGAAAAGATAGTGACATCTTATCTTTCCCATTCGCATTGGCTTCAGTGCACTGCTCGTCCTTCAGTCGCGTACGCCCCAAGCTCTGCTAGCGCCCGCATCCGCATGAGTGCCGCCGCCGTCCGCATACGCACGAGCGTCGAGCACCGCCGCTAGCCGTGTACGCACGCGCTCTACCGGCTACGCTGCGTCGCCCACCAGTGGTGTGGGAGACCGCTTCTGCCTCCATCACGGGAGGCGGACGCCTGGTCGATGGCTAGGAAGACCTCTGCCTCCGCCTGCCTAGTTCGTTGCGGGCGGGTGTGGAGCTCGCTCACGTGCAGCTCACGGCAGCCCGGGTGGACCCCGCCCACGCACATCTCGCACCCCGCCTACCCAATTCGTCATGCCCGGGGCAGAACTCACCCGCGTGGAGCCCGTGACGGCCAGGATAGAACTCCACATGCCAACGAAGATCCATTGTCCCACGCAACAAGGAGACGTTGCATTGAAACTGCATGTTACAAGCATCTATTTCAAGTGTTCAAATGTTTCAGAGGTATGTTGCAAGTGTTTTATATCGATGTTGAAAACGTAGATCGGGATATTGCACATGTTGTAATGGTGTTTTCAAGTGTATGTCCCAAATATTTCATTTGTTTCAGATATATGTTGCAAGTGTTTCATCTGGATGCTACAAAAGTAGATTTGGATGTTGCATACACATGCATGTTGCAAGCGTATGTTGCAAAGTGTTTTAAGCGTATATTGCAAGTGTTTTATCTGGATGTAGCGTATGTTTTGCAATAGCTACAAACGTGTGTTTCCTAGTATTTCAGACGCATGTTGCAAGTGCTTCTATTGTTTTAGACGTATGTTGAAACTGTTTAGATCTTGATGTTCTGCAGCAGCGACCTGCCCGCTTGCATACGCATGGTGGAACACGGGGTGGCACAGGCCCCCACATGAAACTGGCACAGTAGGCGCAGGTGTCCGTCCGAACGTGCAGACGCTGAACGTTCCGTAGAATAAAACACGCCATATATCGTATTCACCATCCCAGATTGTATTGTGAAAAATGTTATAAGAGGTACCAAACTACCGATATAGCATTATCAAGTAACAGTCTCGAAGCATTGGTGACATTGAAAGAGAACCAGTAAGCCAAACAATGTATAACCGGAACCTCAATAAGTTCCACCACACTCCAGCTATTCACTTCTTTCAAAGAAAAGAGTCATATGATACATTTGCCAAATGAACATCAGTTGTTTCTAAGGAGCATTTGGTTTTTAATCAAATTTGCGATGTAGTCTGCAACCCAAACGGATCCAGCCTCAGTGCAGCAGTAACCGTGTGTGTGACCTTCTGTTTCAACCGACAGGGTGACCCTGGGTGCCTGCTTTGATATCTGCAAATCCTCCAAATTAACTGAAGATAGTTAGCATCTAGCAGCCCAGTTCCCAAACACCAGCTATCACTCTATCAGAATAGAATGCTGTCAAATAGCATATCATCACTTCACCTCTTCTAAGTGAGATAGTGGACCCCAGTGATCGTCCACACCAAACAAAAAGGCCATTTTCTCCTCTTGTGCTCTGATGAAAGTCCAGTCTGGTTCTTCAGTAAGCTGGAGCACAACAAGAAAGAAATAATCATAGCCACTATGCAAGGATGGAGGGGCTCTAGTTACTCAAATAGATGTGCTGTTATAATGGTCCATGCGTATGTATGTAGAAGTAGAAGTAGAACATCAAGTAGTCAGCATTGTGAGTTACCTTTTGGAACTCTGTCATTGCCATGAAAAGAACATTGCGCACTGTATTGTACATTTGTACTGCAATGGGCATGGAGAAGGGGCACATGTCTCAATATTTTGTGACAGTTGAAGCATATGAAACAACACACCAAGTTGGTTACTAAAAGTTCAGAACTCACCCTTAAGAGATGGCAGCATACAGCATCAACAGCTGTTACAGACCATGAAGGTCCAAGGAACCTTCTCACAATGCCCCTTGTAATTGAAGGTCGGAGTGACCCGATCAAAGATGCAGATAAACTAACCAATTTACTTAGGAGTGATGACCTGATCCAAATTGAGGAGACCCACTTCAGCAAAATGATTAGTAAAGATTTGGGAGCATATTTGAAACACAAGTCAAAAGTAAGGTCTTCTTTTTTTTCTCGAAAACGCAGGAGAGCTGCTTCATTATATTAAGAAGAAAGAAAGGGGCTAGAGCCCTACAACACATGCCACACACGACCCCACACAACTCAGAAATTGCATTCGCGCCCGAAAATAGAAAGGGAAGCGACCAAAAAGACCTTAAAATTAACGTCTGAACAGATGAAAATCACTACTAGCTTAAAAGTTATAACCAGCTATACGCCACTCATATCCAGCTTCCCATGTTGCATTGCTTGTTCAAATGGGAAAATAATCTTATATTGCATCATCCTATACTATTTTACTTGACTACAAAACAGTTGCTCACCGCAATATATTCAGTGTTGATGCAATCATGCCACCAAGTTAGATTATCAAAACTTTGGCAATAAAAGCAACATGCTATGGTGACAATTATAAAAACTTGATCAGAGCATTTCAGTACCTTGCGATATATCCAATTGCTGATTGTGTTACAGAACTCTTGTTCATCTTTAAAAATGGATACAGTCCTACAAAAAAAATTATCTGTCCAGGAGAAGCGAAGACAATAGTAAACGCTATGGGCGGATTGTGGGAGAGGACTGGCAGACATGGGCAAGAATCCAGACCTTATTCTGAAATCTTTTGAAGACTTCCAGGCCTATGTATGCGCCAATTGAATGACCAACCTTCATTTAAACAAACAAATGCATTTCTTTTGGGAACGAATAAAGAGATGGTGAGAAAAGGCACAGGTTTCATATTGGGTATTTAAATAAGGAATAGATCTGAATGTTCCAGAGGTACTGAACATAACATGTTATGTTAATATATATTAATAAAAACCTGTGTGATGCGATAACAATGCTGTGAACATTACAGTGGCAAAGGTTCTATAATACTTTGATTTCACATTACAAAAGGCAAATGGGAACTTGGGCCAGATGTTAAAGCAGTCAAATATGTGATGCATACTCCTCTAGGTTGTATAAATATCCGGATGTTATTTGGAAACTACGACTTTTCACTTCCAAACAAGAGTAAGCACCTAAGCTCTGATATCTGTAATACTCGTTTAGATTGCATATATTTGTATGCTAGTATGTCAAGAAACATACTAGAGTTTTCAGTTAACATAGAACAACTTGAATGAAGGCTTGTAGTGGTGAAGGCGAAAGTTTACCAAAACTATTGGTTGTTCAGAATTCTGAAGCTCTTGCTCAATGAAATCAACCTGCATGCATGAACACCGATTAAATGGGATAAACATGGGATAAAACCACAGGGCAGTCTTGGCCTGTTGGCCAAGCAAATAAAGGAGTTAAATCTTCCCTGGAACAAACTGATTAAAAAGTAAACCAGTACATGAAACAGAACATATTAAGACAATGGCAGATGAAACAAATATGAGGCTTTCCTCTCTATTTTGCTATTTTCTTTCATGACAGAAGTTGCAGAAAAAGCTGTTGCAGCAGAAACACAAATGGACAGAAAATAGTAAAGAGAAGTTTCAACTGATGGAGCATGTAAACTGCACCTTGTGGTCAATTTGTTCATACAATGAAAACAATCGTCCATGCTCACAGTCCTGCCATAAGATGTATCAAAATCAGTCCTGCTGGCAATACTAATATGCTGAATAAGGAATCTAAACAGAGTTAAATTGTAGCCCAAACATTTAAGGATCTCTAATATATGTGCATTACAAGGTTTGCTGCAGGGTTGCTGGCACCCATAGTTGCATGTGAAACAGTATCAGGTAAGTTGTATAAGTTACCTTCTGGCTATGTGAAATGTGCCCTATTGCTGAAAAACAGGCAAGGTTCATCAGCAAGCAGCAAGTCACACAGATACTAGCCCATACTGCACAAAGAAAAATGCATTATGCAATTACCTGTAACAGATGCTTGGCCACCGAGGTTTTCATAGAGCGCTTCGACAAAGTCCTTATAAAACGCAGCTATGCCTACAAAAACAAAACAGAAACTGGTTACATTCAAGAGCATTTCAACATTTCGAATCCTCTCTCTTGCTTGAACCATACGCGCAGCGCAGCACACCGACCTGGATTCCCAGGAATAAGCAGCACGTGGAGAGACGGCTCCTTGGACCTTATCTCGAGCAATTCTGTAGCAAAGCTGCAGGGAATCGCGGCGAGCGCGTGTGGTTAGAACTGAAGAACAGCTTATAACCATCCAGATTCAGCAATTCGTCAGCTCAAACACCAGTGTAGGGTCGTCCGTCCGTGTAGTGTAAGTTGCGGTGGTACTAGTACCTCGACACCTTGCATATCCTGGTCGTGGCCTGCTCCCTTGGCGGGAACGGCGTGAGCCTGGCTCTCTCCATGGATCCCGTGCTTCGACCCGGCCCGTCGTCGCGCCGCACGCCGATCTAAACCACCTGCAGCGCTAACCGCGCGAGGAGACATCACGCACGGACGGAATTGTAATACGGTGGGGATTGGAAGAGCGGGCAGCTCGAACCAAAGCGGAGCGAGATTGAAGAAATCACGCGGAGGACGAGGAGCGGAGAGCGTTAGTCGGTAGGAAGGAGGCGGTTGGTGGTTACGGGAGGAAGAGGCTAGCGGCGGCTCCAGCCCGAGGGGCGGAGATGCTTACCCATCCGATTGCTGGATCGGCCGATCAGGGACGACGAGGAGGAGGAGCTGGTGGGGGATTCGCGCGCGTGCGGCGGGCGCCGGAGAGTAGAGAGACGAGAGTGCCTACTGGCTAGCGGTGGAGCGCGCAGGGCCCAGCTGCCACGTCCCAGTCACAGGTCGGACAGGGGAGAATCGACCAAGCCATGTCAATTTGTTGGATCGTTCCGTGGTTCGGAAACACCGAGAAATAAATGTTTTATTTTTCCTATGAAAATAATGTATTAGAACGTTACTTAACGGTTGTTGGGGTTTTTTAGTCGCTTTTAAAATTTATGTCACATCGAATATTTAGATATTAATAAGAAGCATTAAATATAGATTAATTATAAAACCAATTACATAGAGAGACTAATTTGCGAGACGAATTTTTTAAGCCTAATTAATCCGTCATTAGTACATGTTTACTGTAGCACCACGCTATCAAATTATGAACTAATTAGACTTAAAAGATTCGTCTCGTAAATTAGTCGCAAGTTGTGCAATTAGTTTCATAATTAGTCTATATTTAATACTATATATATGTGTTCAAATATTTGATAGGATAGGAATTTTAGAGCTCCTCCATAAACAAAACGGGCCCTTGGGGAATTCATGTACTCCCACTTCGTTATTCGTATATGTATAGGGCAAAACAAAAAAAACAAAGGCGAGATGGGTGCAAGAGCTAGAAAGAAAAAAAAAATCCATGCTCCACCAAGCAGTTAAGTTTAATGTTAATATTGCCTTTCTTTAGAAAAAAAAAAATCAAAACTCCCTTTATTTTCTCCTAGATGGACAAGAACCAACACCACATGAATGAAGCCTTTTAATTGCCTGCTTGCTTCGAATTACCACGTGTGGCCGTCCATGTCAGTATGTAAGCCGAGCTTAGAGTTCTATTTGTAGCCGTAGCATTACTCGTTTTACATACATCCTATAATTTTGAAATTTGAAACTAATGTAAATGTAATATAACCTTTTGTCTCAAAACTGCCGTAAACCAAACTTTTCTTTGCTTGCTTTTAATTTGCGAAAGGAAATTGTTCCAAACCGCATACAGGGAGGATATCACGCGCAAGGCGCGAACTCCAACTCCAAAGCCCAAACCCACCTCGCCTCAGGGCAGCAGCTTCCAATTTCTCTGCCTCCGCGCCTCCGCGGCGGCCATGGACGTCGATCACCCGTCGCCGCGCGTCGGCGGAGGCAGCGGCGGGGACCCTCCCCGCATCCGTCGGCTAGAGGAATCGGTGGTGAACCGCATCGCGGCGGGGGAGGTGATCCAGCGGCCGTCGTCGGCGGTCAAGGAGCTCGTCGAGAACAGCCTCGACGCCGGCGCGTCCACGGTCTCCGTCACCGTCAAGGACGGAGGACTCAAGCTCATACAGGTCTCCGACGACGGCCACGGCATCCGGGTATGCTCGCTAAACCCTAAACCCCTGAAACCGACCGTCCGACCCCACATTTTTCTAGTGTCGAGTTGTTGGAGGATCGGGCGTGTGACTGTGACTGTGATTGTAAATGCTATTGTTGCCTTATAGTATCCCTGAATCCTTTTTGGAGCGGTTGGTGGATTCAACGAATTGCCAAGCATGTGAATGAGGAACGAACCATTAGGGACAGTTGGTTCTGTGCTTTGATATGCTTGAAATGTTATATAGGTTTGACCAAAGCGCAAACAATATTAAGAGAACAAAACTACCAGGATATAATTACCCCTGTTAAGCAGTCCAGGATGTGAATGGCTAATAAATTACGATGGCACGATTTTGTTTTTTCTTTAATAATTTCCGGGGGTGGGGTGGGGGGGGGGGGGGGGGGGGGGGGGGCGATTGTGGGGAGACCTGATTCAATTTGAAATGGCCCCGCTGGTCCGGCGAAAACATCAGGATACGTCAAGTTGTGTCACATTTCATCAGATTGCACCACCTCATTTTGACCAGACTAGTCTAGACTACATGCTAGAGACTCATATCGCTGATGTGAAGACTGTGCACCTTTCACTCTCAGACCGCACACTCTTTGTCTTCGCCGGAAGTCTGCAGCTCCACAGATTTGCTTGTTCCCTCCTTTCGGCGAGTAACCTTTGCACCGTTGTCGTTCCTCTTTGGAACACGATGTTGCCACAATTTTGGATGCTACTCCTAGTCCTATAAGTCATATGTGACCACAAGAGGTTTGTTGCCCTCGAGGGGCCTGCTGCCTAGGATAAGCATGTTCATTATGTGGTCTGTCAAGACTTTCAAGATTTGTTGCATTTTGAGGGCCTTCTCTCAATTATAGGATGTAAATGCATTCAATATATGCTCTGTTCATATTTTCGTTGTTTCACCTTAAACGTCCCACTGAAAATGTACTTATGTAGCTAATTTATTTCCATTTCATAGTTTGAGGATTTGCCAATATTGTGTGAAAGGCATACTACCTCGAAGTTATCTGCATATGAGGATTTACAGACCATAAAATCTATGGGCTTTAGAGGGGAGGCCCTGGCCAGTATGACTTATGTCGGCCATGTTACTGTGACAACAATAACAGAGGGCCAACTTCATGGCTACCGGTTAGTTCATGAACAGTTCAAAATTTTATGATTCTTCTGTATTCTATGTATTTGCTGCTGATATAAGTTATGCCATGTTTTCACTTTTCCTCGTCAGTGTTTGTTATAAAGATGGAGTAATGGAGAATGAGCCAAAACCCTGTGCTGCAGTTAAAGGAACTCAAGTCATGGTCAGTTTAACATGAAGTGCTACTTCCTTGTCTGCTTAATACTGTTGGATATGTCTGTAAGGTTTACAACAACATAATTCTCTGCAGGTTGAAAATTTATTTTACAATATGGTAGCTCGTAGAAAAACATTGCAGAACTCCAATGACGACTACCCCAAGATTGTGGATTTCATTAGCCGTTTTGCAGTCCATCACATCAATGTGAACTTTTCCTGCAGAAAGGTAAACATCCCTGCCTTTCCCCCCCATTATATCATCATCAGATTTAATAAGGCACCCTTTATATCATCACTCGTCAGATTTAATAGGGTATCATTTGCTTCTTATGTCACAGCATGGAGCCAATAGAGCAGATGTTCATAGTTCGAGCACATCTTCTAGACTGGATGCTATAAGGAATATCTATGGGGCTTCTGTTGTTCGTGATCTGATTGAAATAGAAGTTTCAGATGAGGATGCTGGAGATGCAGTTTTCAAGATGGATGGTTATATATCAAATGCAAATTATGTGGCAAAGAAGATCACGATGATCCTTTTCATAAATGGTAGAAACATACGAGAATAGTACTAGTGAATTTTTTTAGGGAGCCAATATTTCTCCATTCCCGTGTAAATAACATCTGCTGGTTTATTTAGATTTGGAAACTTTTCTCTACAATATGAATGATCATGTAGATAATCCACCTTTGCAGTTCTGGTCAGAATTAGTCAAGTTAGCCACTCCTTTTTTGTTTTCTACTGTATGCATTATTTCTGTGCTTTATCATTTATGTATCTTCATATTTACTCTTCAGATAGGCTTGTAGACTGTACTGCTTTAAAAAGGGCAATTGAATTTGTGTACTCTGCAACGTTGCCTCAAGCATCCAAACCCTTCATATACATGTCCATCAATCTTCCATCAGAACATGTGGATGTCAATATACACCCAACCAAAAAAGAGGTATGCTGTTCTGCTTCTGATGTTCAAGCATTTTTCTTTCTTTTAGTTTTTCCAATTATAAAACAAATGATTGGATACTTTTGTGAATACTTTTGACTTTCAGGTTAGCCTCTTGAATCAAGAGCGTATTATTGAAACTATAAAAAATACCATTGAGGAAAAACTGAGGAATTCTAATACCACAAGGATATTCCAAACTCAGGTAATTAATTGGCAATTTAGCACTGTGTATCTGCAAACCTGTTTCTATTACTTAGTCCCATACAAATCTGTGATACTTAGTTACTTACCCTTGGATTGCATGTGTATTGTGAACATTGATATTTTGTGGTACTTCTGGGTCATGGCCTGTATTCCGCTACTATACTTTACTTACCAGTTGCCATATATCTGTCTGACAACTTTTGATTACATACTTGGTCACCATATTCATAAAATCTTTCTTGGAAACATGACTCTTCACTGGGTGACCCTGCCTATAAACACAAGCATTGACCTGAGAACTTTATTTGATATGTGGTTTTTTATGGCATATGATTTGGCGTTCGTTTTCATTATTTATAATAACAGACTTTCTTATACTTGAAAGTTGAAACGTCCTATGATGTCTGTGCACATGTAATTGAACTTTGATGTGAATTCTGTACCATTGATGATGTTGTTCCATGTAAGTTGCAGGCAGTAAACTCCTCAGCATTTACTCAAGTTTGCACACAGAAGGACAAGGGTACTGATGTCAAAATGGCCTCTGGTATGTACAATGTCAATCAACACATATAATGGATCATAACTTTTTAAGCTTAAATGTTTTCCAGTAGTGCCCTATGCTGCCTTGGCGTATGAGTTAATTGCTTATTACTATTTGCTACCTGATCAGTAGTGTCTGAATCCCGCCCAGCGAATCATCTCATTGTAACCATTTGTACTGTAGGAATGAAATCTCAAAAGACTCCTGTGAGCCAAATGGTCAGAACTGATCCACGCAATCCATCTGGAAGGTTGCACACTTACTGGCATGGGCAATCTTCAAATCTTGAAAAGAAATCTGACCTTGTTTCTGTAAGGTAGGCTCTTAATTATCAAGCTAGCAACCACTGAGCGTTCCTTTCAGATTTTCCTCATCATTTGATTTGATCTTGTATTTGTGTCATTGAACCACTTCACCCCCTCACATGCACCCTTTATTTTTTGTTTACAAAGTTGATATCCTATCCTTGTTATGTTTTTTTTGCTTGCATGCTGGATCTCGTTTTATTGGGAGTGCTGTCCTTTCCTTTTTCTATGCTGGTTGCTAATTCAAACAATCTATTTTAAGAAGTGAAAACTGTGATTGCTATCATTTATTTTTGCTGAGGCTGATTTTATTTCTCAATGTTTACATGATTCTACAAGAAATGTTGTAAGATCAAGGAGGAATCCAAAGGATGCTGGTGATCTATCTAGCCGTCATGAGCTTCTTATGGAAATAGATTCTCACTGCCATCCTGGTGAGTTCATCTTATCCTTTGATGACTGAAAGGAGTGCCTCTATTCTTTTAGCCTGATGTTTTATCTACTGCTGCAGGTCTTTTAGAGGTTATTAAGAATTGCACATATGTTGGCCTGGCTGATGAAGTTTTAGCTTTGATACAGTGCAATACTCACTTATACCTTGTCAATGTTGTAAATGTTAGGTAACTCCAACGCAGTGAATTATCTCTCGTCCTTTCCACATGTGACCAGTGCCTTATCTGAGCAAAAACAAAAAAATTCTTACATGATTCGCAGATGGCACTAGAAACCCAATTCCACTGTAATGGTCTAACCATACAGATAAGATGCATGCATGCACATAAAGTTGTTCAGGACCTCATGATGCCATGCCAGACCATCACCCTGCTACCACCTGCATTGCAACTACTGCTGCCAATTCGACATATTGCATTGATATTATTTATTTCCAGGGACATTTTAGTATTTAATTTCATGTGGTATGTTAATTATTCAATTTACGGTGCAGTAAAGAACTCATGTACCAGCAAGCTCTGCGCCGTTTTGGAAACTTCAATGCTATACAGCTTAGTGAACCAGCTCCTCTTCAGGAGCTGTTGCTGATGGCACTGAAAGACGATGAATTAATTGGTGATGAAAATGATGAGGAGAAACTGGAGATTGCAGAGGTAAGTTGTTTTCTGAATTGCCCAAAATCTTGGTTAATGTGATAGGTTCCTAAGGTGATGTATAATATTGATAAGTTTGTTTATTTCAGTTTGAGTCCACCAACTTCTTGTTACATAGCCCTTTAAACGAACATTATCTAATTGTTGCAGGTAAACTCAAAGATACTGAAAGAAAACTCTGAGATGATTAATGAGTACTTCTCTATTCATGTTGATCAAGATGGGAACTTGACCAGGCTTCCAGTTGTACTTGATCAGTACACCCCTGATATGGATCGTCTCCCAGAATTTGTGTTGACTATGGGGAATGATGTAGGTTTTCTCTTATTAAGTCATCAAGTTCATTATGTGTGCTAATTTAAAATTGGAGCGTGAAACTATAGTGCTAGACTATACACTCCCTATCGAGATGGCAAGTAATTCATTAGCAGAACTGTTTCAGTGTTTGAAATTTAATTAGCTTTTCATATAAGTATCTGAACATAACTTCTTATTTAACTTGTTTCTTAGTCTGAGCCCTGATATATGTTGCCTCATGGCATTTTTTGGATGATGCAGTCCTCCTAGTTCTGGCAACCCTGATTTTTTTAGCAATTTCAATCTTAAAATAGGTTACCTGGGATGATGAGAAAGAGTGCTTCAGAACGGCAGCTGCTGCTGTTGGGAACTTCTACGCACTCCATCCGCCCATCCTTCCAAATCCATCAGGGAGTGGCATTCAGTTGTACAAGAAAAATAAAGATTGCATGGCGAGTGGCGAACATTTTGATAGTACAGGTGAGCGGATTGGTATACGTACTTTGCAGCCATTGCTCAGTGAGGTGCTACTAGTGCTAGGACATTATCAAGAGTTGCAAGGTGTACACCTTAGTAGACATCATCAATATTACTGAAGCTGGATTCTATCCCAGTTGACAACCCTGAAACCACTCCTATAACATGAGATGAAAAAATAAAGAAAACACTAATAATTATGATATATGATGCTAGGGCTACATATTTCGTAGGCTCAATTCTAGCGCTGAATACATGTATTTTCATCATCATCATTTGCTATTGGCACTAAAAGGTGAATTGTGCCACAGATGAAGATGACATTGATCACGAACTACTTGCGGAAGCAGAGACAGCATGGTCCCAACGCGAGTGGACCATTCAGCATGTCTTGTTTCCATCCATGCGACTTTTCCTCAAGCCCCCAAAGTCAATGGCAACAGATGGAACCTTTGTTCAGGTTTGTTCCCTTGTTTCAAAGCTTTGACATGTACACCTTTGAGTGTGTATAGAAACCATTAGATATTAGATATGGCCAAACGCCCAAACCCCTGACATTGTACTTTGATCTATGGATGGTTTAGTTGCTGCACCTAATTCATTGGCATGCTTTACATACATGTTCTTATATTTCTCACCAGGTTGGCATTGAATTGTTCAACAAATTGCCAATACGGAGTCCTATTTAGAAATGCATGTACTTGTACTATTGGTACCGTCAAATGTGCCTCCAGACTGATGCATACTTCTGAAACTGAAACCACCATCCCATCTTCTAATCGTTGCAATGTCCTTGGCATAATCTTTTAACAAGGTAGTACGTGTACAAGTGGTCTTGCATTTTCTTTAAATTGCCAGTAAAAAGCTGCAAATTATCTTAGACAAATCATAGTATCATCACCAGGCCACCGGTGGGTTGCATTGTTTTGAGTAGATTGTCTTCCTTTCTCAGTCATCATGTAGCCAAGCTTTGAAATAATGTTACTTGTATGACTCGCCTCTGTCGATGATAATAACAATGGTTGCTAACATCTTTCTATTTATTTTTCTGAACTGTGTGTGCAGATTGCTTCTCTGGAGAAACTTTACAAGATTTTTGAGAGATGTTAGCTCACACAACACAAGTAACAACTTACAAGAAGCCGAAGGAACACTCCAATGAAACATTTTGTGCTGTATATAATTTTGTACTTGTGGCATCGTAAATGTTCTTTTTTGACAAAACATAAACGTTTTTTTTAGTAGTAGACAGATTAACTAATGAAATTGGAAGCGTACCCTAAGCAAATTCGCATGTACTGTCAGTTTCAGTATCCTCTTGTTTGATGGCTCAATTCAATATGAGTTTGTGATGTGTCGGCACCTTGTTGAAATTAGCAGTATGGCTTCGGAGTTTAAATAAAATACATCTCCCAAGATCATATTGCATTTTTTTCATGTACTAGTAAACATGTTCGTGCGTTGTAAGTTGTAACAGGAGAAAAATGCTATCAAATGTTCATGGAAGTAAAAACGGAAATGCTACATAACTACTCCCTCCAATACAAATTATAAGATGTTTTAGCTACTGGAGGAGCAAGTACCGATTGCCTACGAGTAGGGATGAAACCGAATTGGATACAGACATATGCCTGTGATCTTGTATTATCCCATATCCCTTATTCCGTCCTATATTTTTCTTGGATCTTTCGGATACGGATCATTCGGATATTGATATTTATCTCATATATCTATTTGGATTCATATACGGTCAGATATTAAATGTCTGAATTCAAATACGGACTATCAATATCCGATTCGGGCAGTTGGTCCCGTTTTTATCCCTACCTACGAGTCAAGAAGGAGCACCACATAGGCACAGAGGCCAACGTTGCAAGTTTCGTGCAACTCTAATCCTCTTTTTTCCCCTTATTCCTGTGTGTCTGAGAATCTGTGTTCCAAAGTTGGCATACTAAAAATTGTCGCATCTCTCCTTCCCCAGCTTGAGTTCACATAATTTATCTTTATGTCCGATCAAAGAGCTTGTTTGGCCAACTTAATTCACGTGTTTTGAAGTGAACCGAGGTGAAAATTAATTATTTTTTTTACTAACTAGAATGGAATTTAGTTATTTTATTGACTTTTTTTTGGGAATGTTATTTTACTAACTAGAATGTTACTTTTTAGAATGGAATTTAGTTATTTTATGTTACTTTTTTTTACTAACTAGAATGTTACTTTTTGTACATGTGGGTGTGTGTGAAGGTGACTCTTCTCAACGATTTTCGGATAATCCAATTTTCACCTCGATACGTAAATAAGAATTGCCGTACAGCCCATTAGTATCGGAAAGAGTGGATACGCACAAGCCCCATAACAGTCAATTAGTATCCTAAAAGATATTATACAAGGTTGGGCTCTGGGCTAAGGAAAACAGGGCATCCCCCACTCTCTATTTCTCTTTTGATTTTCAATTTTCTCTTTCGAGGAAAACGAGGAGGTAAAGCCGACGGCCGGCGACGAGGGGTCACGCCCTCCTCCTTCTCCTCCCCCTCTCCACCTTATCCGTGTGATTGGAGGTGAGCTGTGGCTCACAGCCTGGGTGTTTCAGAAGGACGTTGGGAGTGCCCGGGTTGGACAAGAAGTGGTTCTGGGATGTAGAGGGATGGCCGGGCGTGGCGGAGGACGTCCCGCGGGGAGGTCGGGGGCGAGCAGCCGCGTCAGTTAGTGGAGTGCGGGGGTGTAGGGGGCGGAGGCAATGCCTTCCGCGTGCATTGTGGCTGTGGGAGCGCGGCGCGCTGTCCGGCGGTCGCGCGCCTGGTTCGTTTTGGGTGCAGGCAGTCATTCATTGTTCATAGAAAACTTTTTATAAATGTTTGCATTGCCTTGGGTAATTGTATATGAAGCATAACCTGCTACCTGTACCTATTTCTTGTTAAATGCTGGCGGGCTGCTCCTGGAATGGTTTTATATGTATGCTGTCTTACACTCTGGAATGTGAGATGACTCATTACGAATGATCTGATGGAGTAAAGGAATCTAGAATTGTTGTGGATGATAGAATTTACAAGGGACATTAATGGCTTCAGGCAGCATACAAATTTCTTCAGTCGTATAAAGTTTTCTGTGATTTGTTCTTTTTAGTTATGGAAGACTACACATTTATGAAAAAGTATGATTGTATTTCAGATTAGTCTCCCACGACATAGTTGAGCTAAGAAATGAGCATATGCAGCTACCTAGTTTTGGAGACCCCTGTCAAAATTATCAAAGTTGGTGAATTGTGTTTATGTATGCCTGATCTGGAAAAGGTATTGAAATGATCGCTTATGACACGATGGGGCTTTTGTAATTGTTTGGAGCGCTATCCAACAAACTCATCGAGTGAATTTTTTTTTTTTGAAGACTTCACCGGAGGGGGGAGAGCCCCACCTGAATGATTTTCCATAGATTCCGGCAAGCCGGTAAATGGAGGGTGCCAGGCACCTAGAGTTTACATGGTCTTAATCGTCAAGGGCATTAATTCATGACAAATAAATTACACCAGTGATCAGCAATGGAACGGTCTTGGGAACGAAGGCGGCTGCTCCATAGGCGACATGTTTCCCTGCAGCTGTACAGGAGGCGGCTCAGACAGGGTTGCTGATGGCGAAAGACGACGTCGTGGCGATGGTTCTAAATTTGCCAGCAACACAGTAGTATCATCATCAGGAAGTGCTTAGCCGGGATATGTGGTGGCCGTGGCATCTCCCATAGGTGAGTTGGCTCCGGAAGGTTGACCCCAGTCCAGCCAATATGATTCCAGAAAGCCGAAGGAACCAGGCAGCGAAAGATGAGGTGATCGGCAGTCTCTGCCGCATTACCACAGAGTTGGCAAATGTCGTCGTCGAGGACCTGCCATCGAGTGAATTGTATTACACGAAAACTTATGTTAGGTCACGAGCCATCGGCCTTGACTTAAAATCAGTATGTGCGACCTTCGGATTAGTAGATCTGGGTTACTTTTACTGCATCATTTATTCATTTTACTGTTTTGACTCACACTTTGCACTTATTTTTTGTTAACTTCTGCTTCAGTGCTTGGAATGGAAGATGGTAAAAAAGTAATAGGGGTGGTGATGGTCTCACAAGAAGCTCGAAGAGGAATGAAAGAGTTGGTGATCTCACAAGAAGCTCGAAGAAGAATACACCTTATCTCACAAGAAGCTCAACAAAGAACAGAACAATTGATAATCACACGAGAAGCTCAAAGAAGAATAAAAGATCTTATCCTACAAGAAGGTCAACAAAGGACAAACCAATTTGCAATGAAGGAGAGAAAACCGGGTTACCAATTTCAGGTCTGATGGTCCTTATTTTACTCTGCTCATGTTTCTTGCAGCCCTATCTGATGGTCCTTATTTTACTTTGTTCATGGGTATGTTCAAGCAGAATCACTTAGTATGGCTCAGCTCAAGTTGTCATCATATGTTCATCGTGTGCGCTGATCCTCTGCACACAATTTTACGTTAATGTTACTTATTGTATCTAATATTAACTTACATTAGTGCTAGACACTTGACCTATTGATATTGTTGCACCAGTACATGGAGATGGGTTTAATGGGGATGGTTTTGGGGATCTAGAATCCTTGGGTTATCCTGAACGTCCAGAAACAATGTTAACTGGTGAGTCAATGCCTATAAATATTTGTTTTAAAAAAAGCCTATAAATATTGATTTCTCATGCATTGTATTTTTTTTCCTTTTTTGATGTTCCACTTACAAGTATTGTACATTGTATTTTCAACCAGATTGCATTTTGGTTAGTAGTTTTGAAGAGCCTTTCGGTGACACACATGATAAAGGTGATAAAGGTGTCTGGAGCGAACTAAAGGAAACAGTTGCCACCAACATAGATGAAAATATCGTTGCACTTGCTTCATTCAATGGTGATTTTGCAGTATTGTGCTGTTTACTATTTCATATCTGTATCTAACCACAGGTTCACAACTAACTAATGATCAATTACGGTATTCAGGAGAAAAAAGTTTTTTTGCATGCACAGGTTGCTTTATTGAATGGAATGGAGGTACCACTATTCTAACGT